>NC_092744.1:98900351-99128111 GCF_047496795.1 Chiloscyllium punctatum
TCACATTGTAGGAGCCACAGCATGTACATTTTGTGAGTTGAAAGTCGGTAAGGTAAGACTCCAATGAAATAGTCTCATATTCTAGTCTTTAATTATTCCAAAATATGCGAGAGATTTGTCGTTGTCCACAACCATCTCCGATAATTTGTTTGTCATATACACATTAAAATATTGTCAGGCCAGTGTGAAACTTAATCATTCTTGTTCAATAATGGAGATTTTGTATTTTTTTTCTGGTGGACATTGAGTTTTTCAACAAGAAGCCAATTAGCCATTCAGTTCCATTATCCTCTTTGCGGGCCACTAGAATTGGTTATGTACTTTATCCTGAGTCTTCCGTAAACTTAGGTGACCACCTGCAGTTAGTTGATGTGCTAACCGTAACACGGTATGCGACCAATAACACAATCCGGTGCACTTCGGCTTATTTCCCTTCTGCACTAACCTACCGTTTTTCTCCACGTTCAGGTTTTTCCTGCACCGTTACATCAAACAGGGTGCCAGCTAATTGAACATCAACTCTTTTGTCTTTTTCTTTCGTTTGTCCTTTCTGCTGTTAACTTATAACAGTGGGATCTTGTTACTACACAGTCTGGAAAATTCCTGGGTGTATTTGCTTTAACTCCTCAGTTCCCTAGTTTTCATTTGACTTCTCCACCACAAGGAATGACTCTCCCACCTTGGATCCTATTAAATCATTCACAAGAACACACTGCATTCCTGGGACTGACAATCTGTCACTCACTCTTACTGTTAGTTCCCCAATCTTGATGTTTCTGTCCGCATCCTTAATTTCTGTCCTAATTCAACAAATTATGTCGCTCTTGAGTAACATGTCAGAAAGAGTGAAAATACAAATGGTTGGAGTGCCAGGCCTCTAGGAATTCTCTGGCATGTCTTTGCTTAGCCTGTCCCAGGATAGATCCAACCACAACGCACTAAACAAACACGTAGATCTAGATACCATCTATCAACCTCTCAGAAAACGAACAGGAAATGACATCACCATAAACCCCAGGAAACCCCATCCAGGACAAACATATAAATAGAAAGCAGGAAACAACAGCTTCGCTTCACTTGGAGGTCACCACTGATGATGTTACCTAGCCAGGTAATGAAATGTCTGGATATCAATCCTACAGCTTAGCGAGCAAACCTACACCCTAAACCTCAACCTGAGCTACAAATTTTCACAAACCATGCATTTGCAATTTAAGTCTTTTCTAACTCTACTGCAGTTGCCTGTTTCTCTGACACACCAAAGTGCTTGACCAACTCCATTACAATTTCAGCTTTCCTTTTGTCCCTGGTTAAACCCAATTCTAACCTACTTGCTAATTCTAAATATTTTCTGTTTTCCGCCTTTCTAAACTTCTTTGGCAAATTTGGGAACCTCTTAAGTAATGTTAAAAGCCATTTCTCTCAGTTTTAATTGAACCGACCACAAGTTAACAGAAGTCAATGAATTTTCTCACCGGTTTTATTTGAAGATCTAGGTCAATAATTGCCACGTGTTGGAATCTGCTGGGACCTTTTGTACCCCCAATCTGTTCAAGTCGGTCCAAGTCCCATACGGCAAGGCCCCAAACTGTTATGATATCAATGTCGAACCCCTCTGTTAATTGAAACCACACACCCAGAAACGCTAATCTCACATCATAATCTTTTGAAAAGTGGGTGACTGAGAACTAATAAATTCCACTAATTAATTAAAAACAACAATTTTTATGTATGCAAGTTAGCTTGCTGAACTTGAAGGTTTGTTTTCGGAAGTTTCATCACCATGGCTAAGTGACATCATCAGTGAGGGTCTCCGCTGAAGCTCTGGTGGTATGTCCCGCCTCTCTATTTATAAGTCTTGGTTTCTTAAGGTGGGTGATGTCATTTCCAGTTCTCTTTATTACAAGATAAGGTAGATAGGATATAAATTGATGTTTTTACTGATGGACTTCTGGTTACAATGCCATTTCTCTAAGAACGTCCTTGCGTGTCTTAGTATGTGTGTGTTGTTACAGTCAAAATGGTGCCCTTCTTTGTCTGTATTATGGAACATAGTGATAGTGGGTCGTGTCTTTTGATGACCAGTTGGTGTTCATGTATCCTGGTAGCATGACAACAGGACCATTTCAATATCAGAAAAATGATTTTGTATACACTGTTTAATCAATGTGTGTGCAGATTTTTTTCATGTGTGCACAACACATTCTAAATGAATAACAGTTATCGAAAAATGATGCACATGATGTATAAAATTGATGAAACATTCCTTCATGCTCATCTAATGTGATATGTTCCCCTTTTCTCAATGTACCCTCCTTTTTCTGGAATTCTCTACACTATACTCTCATTCTTATCAGGATGTGTATTATAAATTCTTGCTTGTGGTATCGCAACGTATTTCAGTTAATTCATTTTCTACAGGGAATTCAATATATTGACCTGCTGGGTTCTTTCCAAAGCTAGTGTCTATCGTATTATTGGAGATTAAAATTCTGGCATCAGACCCAGCATTTGAACAGATTCCTCTGTTGTACATGTACTGTACAAAGGACTACAGCACACCGGAATTACCAAAACATTGAGGGATGTACATCTACTTCTTTAGATAATCAAGTTTTCTAATTTTTCACATTTCCTCGTCTATATCCTCTCTCTCATTCTCTCTTTGTATCTAGTTAAGAAATTTGCCAATTATTCTTTATGTCCCATCTCTCAAAAATTCTTCATTCGGTTTATATCTATTGCTCTCTTTTTGAAGTAATGTGATTATAATTGAGCAATGTAACTACAAAGACATGAGGAAGGAGCTGGCTAGAGTAAATTGGAAGGGAAGCCGAGTAGGGAAGACCATGGAGCAGAAATGGCAGGAACTTATGCGGGATAATTCGGAGGATATCAGAAACTCTCCCAAAAAAAGATGAAACGTACTCATGGGACGATAAGGCATCAAAACAAAAGAGGAACCATACGATGTGGTGAAGATGATTGGGAATCCAAAGAGTTCCTTGGCTCTGAAACTACATAAGTCTGGTATCACTGACACTACAGGGCTCTTCATCATGGTCAGGGAGAGAACCAGAGGGAAACACATTCAATTTAAACACAGAAGATGGTATTATTCAAGGAAAAAGATTCAGATGAATTAAACAATTGAATTAAAATCAGTTATTTTTTTATGGATTGTGTCAGATTAGAAGCATGACCTCAGCTGAGTGAGAATATGAAAATGAAAGTGTTACCACATCAGAAACAAGAGCTGGCCACTGAGTACTGGGTTGATGGGTGAAAGAGTCTCGATGTGAACGAGGGGACAGACAACAGAGTTGCATTTCAGATATTGCAGCTCAAAACTGCGTATTCATGGAGTGCTGTAAACCACAATAGCAGGAGAAGCAGAACACCATTCAACCACCACCTGTAAAATTTTGACCAGGGATAATCTCCTTAGTCTGCCATTACAATCAACACGATCTATGTTTCAGTATTGACTGTGGATGAACATGTCAGGGTCAAACCATGTGAACCTAAACCTGATGCTAACCCATTAATGTTACCGCACCTGAGCAACAGATCTGATCGGAGCTTTGCAGTCCTGCCACATTCAGTCATAAATGGTGATGGATGATTAAACAAATGACTGGAGGAAAGGGCTCAACAAACATCCCCATTGTAGATAATGGAACAGACCAACGCATCAGTGTAAAAGACAAAAATGTCGTATCTGCCTGATCCTCAGCCAGAAGTGATGAATCGATGATCCACTTCACCATCGCCATGATGCCCGCAGAATCACGGATGCCAGTCTTTAATCAATTCTATTCGATGCACGTGAGATGAAGAAACAGCTGAACACAGTAGATACGAGAAAAGGCAATGGGCCCTGACCCCATTCCTGCAATAGGACTGAAGACTTGTGCTGCACAACAAGCTGTGTCCCTGGGGAAGCTGTTTCATTCCAGCTCCAACTCTGACATCTCCCTGGCAATGTGGAAAATTACTCAGCTATGGCCAGTCCCCTCAGAGGAGAATAATTACAATCTGACCATTTACCACCCCCTCAGTCCCATCATGGCAGGCAAGTTAATGGGAGTTCTTTTTGACAGAGCTGTCAAGCAGCACAGAAAAAACCTGATCAGTGTGGTTTCTGATAGGTCCCCATGTGGAGCTGGTGCTGTTGTGGAAATGTCACTGGATTACTAATGCTCTGGCAGCTGGTGGAAGTTCAAAACAATTAATAACATAGCTGACAAATTACGACTCCTTCAGTACAGTCACGATAGACAAATTGGTGGGAGTTATTTTTGACAGAGCGGTCAAGCAGCACATAAATAACCTGCTCAGTGTGGTTTCTGATAGGTCCCCATGTGGAGATGTCACTGGATTACTAATCCAGACCAGACAAATGCTCTGGCAGATTCTGGAATTTAAGAATAATTAATAAAATATTCAGATGCAAAATCTGGTGTCAGTAACAGTGACCTTGAAGCCAATGTTGATTGTAAACATCGATCTCCTTCCCCAATGTACTTTCAGGAAGTGAATCTCCCGTGCTTTCCTGGTCTGGCCTAAAAGTGACTCCAGACGCACAGACATGTGATACACTCTTCATTAGTCTCTGAATCGGCCAAGCAAAACACTCTATTGTATCAAACTGTTCCGAGGTCTTAAAGGATAAAACCAGACAGAACACCCGGCAGCAGCCTCGGTATTGGAAAAGGGAACGGTAAACACAATCCTGTCGCCCCTGCAGAGACCTCCTTCCTAACATCTGAGAGTTTGTGACAATTTTCCCACAGACTACACAGAAACACCGGTAAAGGAGGAGGACAGTGAAGGAACGGTGATATATTTCCAAGTCAGGGTGGTGATTGGCTTGGAGGGGAACTTGAAGATGGTGGTGTTCCCATACAGCTGCTGCCCTTGTCCTTCTGGATAGACGTGGTCATGAGTTGGGGAGATGGTGTCTGAGGATCTTTGGTGAATCATTTCAGTGCAACTTGTAGATAGTAAAAGTCTGCTGCTGAGCGTTGATGGTGGAGCATTGCGGATGAAATGACACTCAAACTCGTTGCTTTGTCCTGGATGGTATCAAGCTTCTTGATGTTGCTGGGGCTGCAATCATCCAGGAAAATCGGGAGTATTCTATAACACCTCTGACTAATGCATTGTAGATGATGGACAGACTTTTGGAAGTCAGGATGTGAGTTACTCGCCGCAGTATTCATAGCTTCTGACCTGCTCTTGCAGTTACTGTGGGCGAGTCCAGTGAGTTTCTGAGCAATGATTACCCCCCAGGATTTTGATACTGGGGGATTCAGTGATAGTAGCACCATTGAATGCCAAGGGGCAGTTTTTAGATTGGAGTTTAGTGGTGATGGTCAGAGTCTGGTATTTGTGTGGCGTCAATATTACGTGCCACTTGTCAGCCTGGATACTGTCCAGATATTGTCGCATGTGGACATGGATTACTTCAGTATCTGTGGAGCCACAAATGTTGCTGAACATTGTGCAATCATTGGCGAGCATCCCTACTTCTGACATTATAATCGATGCAAGCCATTGATGAAGCAGTCCTGAAGACGCTTGGGCCTAAACCACTGCCCGAGGGATTCCTACAGAATTGTCCTGGAGCTGAGTTGACTGATCTTCATCAGCCATGACCATCTTCCTCCGTGTCAGGTGTGATTCGTACCAGTGGGGAGTTTGACCCGGATACCCATTGATTGCAGTTTTGCTAAGGCCACTTGATGCCACACTTGGTCGAAGGCAGCTTAGATTTAAAGCCCCTGTCTCTCTCCCCCCACCTCTGGAATTCAGCTCTTTTGTCCATGTTTGAGATAATGAGGTCAGGAGCTGACTGGCTGTGGTGGACTTCAAACTGGCGTCATTGACCAGGTTATTGCTGAGCAGGTGCTGCTTGAAAGGACTGACACCTTCCATCACTTTACTAATGATTGCGGGTAGACTGATGGGTTGCTAATTGACTTGATTGGATTTGTTCTGCTTTTTATGTATAGGAGATACTTGGGTACTTTCCCACACAATCAGGTAAATGTCATTGTTGCAACTGTATGGGAACTGCTTGGCGAGGGATGTGGCAAGTTCTCGAGCACAAGTTTTCAGTACTATAGCCAGAATGTAGTCAGGGTATGTACCCTTTGAGGTATCCAGTGTCTACAACCGTTTCTGGACATCGCGTGGACTAAATGGAATTGCTGATGACTGGTAACTGAATTACTGAGGAACACTGAAGGAGGCCAAGATGGATCATTCACTCAGCATTTCTGACTGAAGATTGTTGTGAATGCATCAACCTTATCTTTTGCACTGAAGTGCTGGGCTATTGCATCATTAAGGATGGGGATATTTGTGGAATCTCCTCCTCCAATGACTTGTTTGATTGTCCCTACCATTCCTCGACGAGATGTGAAAGAACTGCAGATCTTAAATCTGATCCGTTGCTTTTGGGATCACATAGCTCTCTCTATTACTGATTGCTTATGCTGTTTGGCGCACAAGTTGTCCTGTGTGGTAGTTTCGTCAGGCTGACACCTCATTTTCAGGAATGCCTGGTGCTGCTCCAGCCATCCTGCACACTCCATTGAACCAGGGCTGATCCTCTGGCTTGATGGTAATTGTTGCAAGGGGGATATGCCAGGCCATGAGGTTGTACAATTGCTGACTCACAACACCTTATGGAAACCCAGAATTGAACTGCTAGATCTGTTCGAAGTCTGTCCTATTTATTACGGTGACAGTGCCACCCAATATGATGGAGGCTATTCTCAATGTGAAGGTGTGACTTTGTCTCCATAATGACTATGCGGTGGTCACTCTTACAGATACTGTCATGGAGAGATACTTCTGCAACTGGCAGATTAGTACGGATGAGGTCAAATATGTCTCTTCCCTCTTGTTAGTTCCTTCACCAACTGCGGCAGATCCAGTCTAGCAGTTATATCCTTTAGAACACCACCAGTTTGATCAGTAATGCTGCAGCTGAGCCCCACGTGGTGGTGGACATTGAAATCCCCCACCCAGAGCACAAATGTGTGTCCTTGCTACGCTCAGGGCTTCCTCCAAGTGTTGTTCAGCATGGAAGAGTACTGATTCATCATTTAAGAGAGGTTGGTACATCGTAATCAGTAGGAGGTTTTCTTTCCCATAGGCAAACTAACACCATAAGACTTCATGGGATACGGATTCACTGTTGAGGACTCCCAGAGCAATTCCCTCCCAATTGCATCCGATTGCGATGCCACTTCTGCTGTGTCTGTTCTAAGTTTGTGAGAAGATTTGTGGCTCGGGTGCTCGTTGTTTTGGTTCTGTTCGCCGAGCTGGAAATTTGTGTTGCAGATGTTTCATCCCCTGTCTAGGTGACATCCTCAGTGCTTGGGGACCTCCTGTGATGCGCTTTTGTGATCTTTCCTCCGGAATTTGTAGTGATTTGTATCTGCCGCTTCCGGCTGTCAGTTCCAGCTGTCCGCTGCAGTGGTTGATATATTGGGTCCAGGTCGATGTGCTTATTGGTTGAATCTGTGGATGAGTGCCATGCGTCTAGGAATTCCCTGGCTGTTCTCTGTCTCTTCTGCTGGTGAGACAGGAAATATCCGGGGAAGGTGATGGGGTGTCTGGGATATAGTCATACTCACTGAATCGTACCTTACAGACAATGTCAGGTTGTTGCTTGACGAGTCTGGTTATTTCGATTCACTGTTTCCTGCCAGCTGTCCCATTCTAGAAACATGGCCATATATTCGCCCCAATCCACTCAGATTTTATTTTGCAAACTAGCTTTCCCAAAACTTTCCTGAAAAACCAAATACTTGTCTTCCAGACCATTTCTCAAACATAATCCCCATTTCATAAGTCCGTGTTACTGTTGTTTCTGACCATTACTTTCACTCCCAATAATTTCTCCTAAATCATTTATTTACTATGTTCTATGTTCCATGTACTAAAACCCTTTTCCACACCCGAATTGGTTTTTCTCGTATTGTTAGAAAGTTCTGTGAAGACAGAACTGAAGTTTGATAGTACTGCCATTTCCCTGTTCTCCATTGCCCATTCTCTGGTTTGATTGTAAGGAAGCTGCACTTATTTTCTCATACTTCTCACATTGACATGATTTGACAAGCTATTACAGTTCACTCTTATAGCCCTTGTGAATATACTCTTCAGAAACCCATCAATCCTGCCTTTAGCTACTCAATAATTGACCTTCCACACCATACACTCACAAGAGCATATACCAACAGAAATACAGCACGACCTATATTAGTCCTACTTTCCAACACCAGGCCCATAGCAGGGAATGTTATGACACTTCCACGTGCTCGTTCAAGTACCTTTTGATGGTTATGAGGTTACCTGTGATAACTCCGCTCTCAGGAAGTGCATTCCAGACCCCAACAGCCTTTGGGCAACAAGAATCCTCAAATTCTCTCTAATCCTCAAACCCTTCACTTTAAAAGTGTGCTCACTTGTTCTCGACTCTCTGACTAAAAGGAACAGCTGCTGTCTATCCATCCATGTCCATGCTTCTCATAATCTTTGCCTTCTGAATCACATCCCCCTCAGCCTTCTCTGATCCAATGTAAACAACCCGAGCTTAGCCAGCTTCTCTCCATAGCTGATATGCTCCATCACAGGGAACATCCTGGTGAATCTCCTCTGCATACCATCCAGTACAACCATATCCTTCCTTTTAAGTGGCTTCTAGATCTACATACAGTACTCCATCTTGGCCTAACCAAAGCCCTGTATAGCTCTTATAATCTACGCCCCGATTGATAAATGTTACACCTAAGGTCCAGTTCTTAACTAGTCTATTACCCTGCTCGGTCCCATTCAGTGATGTGTGGAGAAGCAGCCTCTGAGCTTCCCAATGAGCTGCCATACATTGAGCACTCCCCTGTCTAGTTCCTTCTTCCAAGATGTATCACCTCATATTTATCAGGGTTATGTCCCATCTGCCCTTGATCTGACTATCTGACCATTCCATCTGTATCTTCCTGTAACATAAGACCTTTCTCCTCACTGCCAACCAACCGGCAGACTTACTTATCACAAACTTACTAATCACAAACCCCACCCGCTTCATCCACCCCCTTCATTCACATCTGCACCATTTAAAAATACCACAAATAATAAGGGACAGAGCACTGATCCCCGTGGTACACCAGGAGACACTGGTCTCCAGTCACACAAACAGCCTTATCCCACCACCCTCTATCTCCTGACACTAAGATACTTTTCATTGTTACTTGTCACGTTAGCCTTGATTGCATGAGGCTTTACTTTATTTTAAATTTTCCCATATGGGGCTTTGTCAAAGGCCTTGCTGCAAAACTAAATAAGCGACCTCCTCAAACTAATTTAGTCAAATTCATTAGATGTGACTTTCTTCTGATAAAATCATGATGATTATCCCTGATCAAACCTTGCTACTCTGACTGGAGCTCAATTTTCTCCTTCTGTGTTTTCTCCAGTAGTTTCCTTAACAGTGATCTAATACTCGTTCGTCTATAGTTCCCTGGTCTATCTCTACCACCCATACTGTGAAGTTAAAAATCACACAAGACCAGGTTCTCGTCAAACAGGTTTAACTGGAAGCATACTAGCTTTCGGACAGTCGCTTCTTCATCAGGTGATTGTGGAGGACGCAATTGCAAGGCACAGAATTTATATCAAAAATTTAGTGTGATGTAACTGAAATTACACATTGAAAAATACCTTGATTGTCTATTGAGTCTTTCATCTGTTCGAATACCATGACAGTTTCAATTCTTTCATTTGTATATCAAAAATAAATTATTAAAAGTTGCTTTCTCAGGATAAATGTAACAATTGGTGTGTGTGTGGATATTTGTGTCTGTCTGTGTGTGTCTGTCTGTCTTGATTGGGGGTTGTGAGTGTGAGACAAAGTGTATATATATGTGTAGTGAGTGTAGAATGTCTTAAATCTGTGAGGGGGTGTATGTGTGAGTGTGGGAATGTGTGTGTATCTGGGGTGGGGGTTGTGAGTGTCTATGAGAGAGCGGATATATGTGTGTGCATGAATGTAAAGTGGTCTCAGTCTCTGAGAGGATGCATGTCTGAGTGTGGGAGTGGGTGTGTTCCATGTGTATATGTGTGTATAGGAGTGGCTTTGTGTTGGTGTGAGTGTGTGTGTGTGTGTGTATGTATAGTGAAATGGTAGTCACCTGTAGTGTGACATGAACCTAAGGTCTCGGTTGAGGCCCTCGCTATGAGTATGGAACTTAGCTATCAGCCCCTGCTCGCCCACTTTTCGCTGTTGCCTCTCCCGAATTCCGCCTTGGAGGATGGTCACCCAAAGGTCCGAGGTCAAATGTCCTGGACCACTGAAGTGTTTCCCAACTGGGAGGGAACCCTCCTGTCTGTTGATTGTTGTGCAGTGCCCATTCATCCATTGCCATAGCCTTTGCTCGGTTTCCCCAATGTACCATGACCCAGGGCATCCTTGCCTGCAAAGTATAAGACAGACAACGTTGGCTGAGTTACATGAGTACCTGCCACATACATGGTGGGAGGTTTCCCCACGTGTAATGGTGGTATCCATGTCCACAATCGGACACGTCTTGCAGCGCCTACCGTGACAGGGTTGTATGGAGTTGTCCTGAGAGCCCGGCAACGTGCTATGAACAATGATCTGTTTGAGGTTTGGCGGTTGTTTAAAGGAAAGCAGTGGAGGTGTGGGAAGGTCGTGGTGAGGTGCTCATTCACATTGATAATGTGTTGCAGGTCAAGAAGTACATGGTGAAGTTTTTCAACTCTTGGGAAGTACTGAATAACGAAGGATACCCTGTCGGTTGCAGCACGTGTCTGTCTCCTGAGGAGGTCATTATGGTTCCTTGCTGTGGCAACCGACAGGGTACCCTTCGTTGTTAAGTATTTCCCAGGAGCTGAAAAACTACGCCATGTCCTTCGTGACCTGCAACATATTATCAATGAGAATGAGCACCACACCAAGACCTTCCCCACACCACCACTGCTTGCCTTTAAATAACCACCAAACCTCCAACAGATCATTGTTCATAGCAAGCTGCCCAGCTTTCAGGACAACTCCATACAACCTTGTCACGGTAGGCGCTGCAAGACGTGTCAGAATGTAGACATGGGTATCAAAATTACATGTGAGGACACTTCCCACCATGTACGTGGCAGGTACTCATGTGACTCAGCCAATGCTATCTATCTTATACGTTGCAGGCAAGGATGCGCTGAGGCATGATACATTGGGGAAACCGAGCAAAGACTACAGCAATGGATGATTGGGTACCCCACAACACTCAACAGACGAGAAGTGTTGCCTCCCAGTTGGGGAACACTTCTGCAGTATAGGACATTTGACCTCAGACCTTCGGGTGACCATCTTCCAAGGCGGACGTCTGGACAGGCAACAGCGAAAAGTGATCAAGCAGGGGCTGATAGCTAAGATCGGTACCCATAGGGAGGGCCTCAACCGGGACTTGAGTTCATGTCACATTACAAGTAATCACCATTGCACTATATACACACACAGGCACACCTACACACACACACACGCACACGCACACACACACACGCACTCCTATACACACATACACACACACGGACACACATATACACAGACACGCATACAGACAATCGCACACACCCTTACAGACACACATGCTCCCATACTCATACATGCATCCTCTCAGAGATTTAGACTACTCTACACTCATGCAGGCACATATACCCTCTCTGACAGACACTGTCAAATCCCCACCCCAGACACACACACACTCTCACACTCACACGTGCACCCCCTCACATAATTAAGGCACACTGCACTCACTACACACACATATACACTTTCTCTCACACTCACAACCCCCAAGCCAGACAGACATATGCACAGACAGACACACATACATTTTGGGGGGTGAATTTGTACTTGCAGAGTTACATTGTACTTTGCTCAAAAACTGCATGAATACAGTAAAACTCTGTTATCTGACTTTTTAGATTAGAATTGATCTAAACATCATGGCGTAGACAGAGAACACAGGGTGCTAACACCTTCGACATATTGTCTAGCTAAACCAATTGTTACAGTTAACCTTAGAATGCAACTTTTTAAAAATGTTTTTTTTTAATTTACACACGGAAGAAGCGAAACTATCATGGTATTCGAACAGATGAAAGACTCAACAGATAATCAAGGTATTTTTCAATGTGTAATTTCAGTAACATTATACTGTAATTTTTTGCTATAAATGCAGTGCCTTGCAATTTTGTTTTTCACAATCACCTGATGAAGTTGCAGCTCTCCGAAAGCTAGTGTGATTCCAATTAAACCTGTTGGACTATAACCTGGTGTTGCATGATTTTTAACTTTGGACACTCCAGTCCAACACCGGCATTTTCAAATCATGATTACTGCGAAGCGGAATCGTATTAATTATTCTCCAGTACTCTGACACCTTTTCGAAGGTCAGATTCTAATTAAAATTAATGTTAGAGGTCATCTCGCCACTTTATTTATGCTCTTCTCAAGCATCATTGTGAGATTTTCTCCAGATCTCCCGTTATGCATGTGGAGTAGAGAAGGACAATGATTTTAAACAATGCTGTGTATTACCCTAGAGACCTGAGACAGCTCTAAACTGGGTGGGAACCTTTCAGCAGCCTGGTAATTTTTTTGCTGCCTCTTGTACAGGATCTTAGTGAGATCACTTTGGAATAGTGTGTAAAGATTTTTTCGACTCAATGAAGAAAGTGTATTGTTACATTGGACGGAGCGCAGAGATGGTTCCTTCAACTGATTCCTGCAAAGAAGGTGTCTTAGGATGGAGAGATAGCAGGAAAGTGGAACAGAGGCCACGATAACATTAGCCATAATTATATTCAATGGCGGAGCAGATTCGAGGGGTTGGATTCCTGACTGATGCTCCTCGTCCATACTCAGCATTTCGACCGTGTGACACTGTAAAGGGGGAGGACGGTGTATCAAACAGGAAGGAGGCTCTCCGGATAAGTCAGTCTTAATCAGCTTGACAGAAGGTCACCAGTGGAGTCACACAATGACCAGTGCGGTTACCTCAACTATTTACAATCTATATCAATGATCAGGAGGATGGAACAGATATGCAGATACTGAGTTTGGTGATGTCGCTTGGATAAGCAAGAGATTAAATTATCAAGAGAGGGTGGAGAGTCTGCAAATAGATACAGAAAGTTAGAGGCAATGGATAATAATTTGGCAGGTGCAATACAACAAAATATAACCTGTAATTTCATTTACAGGAGTAGTAGAAGGCAGTATGTTACTGAAATGGAGAGGGATTACAGGACTTAGTGATACTGTGTACTGGGGGGTTCACTCAGACCCGTTCAGACATGGGAGGTCCTGCTCCATCCCTAATCGTCTGCTCCTTGACACTGCAAGTGACCCCATTGCTCTCCGTACACATGGAATATTTTGTTGTAGTTAGTTGGTGGTGGGGATGGTGTTTTGAAACGTGTATCAAGGGGACGGCTTTTATCCAAGACACAATTATTCCTTTCTACATGGAAACCCAGAGACGATGGGAATGGCTGCCTGCTTTTGAATTAAGGAACTGTGGCTGCTTTCAGGATAGGGGTATTCACCAACATGATGTATTGTACATGTACACACTTTAACATTAATAGAGTGAGAGCTCCTTCAGTTCCTCTATCTCTCCCCATGTAATGGCTACTCTGTGGATACCATGTACATCTTGGGAATCCCACTATACTGGGAAAATAAGGATACACCTGGCAGCTTCCCGCTGAGGGAGAAGCAATGTATTGACCTCATCCACCATATACATCCTCTGTCACCGAATGGTGACATTGATGTTGAGATATTGGGAGATGATGGATATGTCACCTCGTCCTGCCGGGAAAGTTTCGGATCACAGAAGCTGAATGAAACTGTGACCCTAACAGCCATTGGCAGCACCGTCTTCACCCTGGCGTGAAGCTGCAGGTCGTGTTGACGGAGGTGACACCGCTCTGTGACCAGCTCCTTGTTCAATCAGGGTCCCCTCACACTCTGCCCCTGGGTTAAGTGGAGCTTGTGAAGCTGTTCCTGGAAAACCCGGGGTGGATACAGCAGATCCCTTTCCCTACACACACTCACTCCGTGGTTTCAGAGCTTCCCTGTCTGCAGCCTCTGTTCCATTTGGTGTTCATGTTACACATCCAGATGCTGCTACCATAGTCCCCATGTTCCATCCAAAGTTGGGTCACCAAATCCACTGGTTTCTCTGAACGTCTGACGAAGCTCACAGAACAAGCTCCAGCAAACCATCCCCAGCACCTCCACTAACTTTTCAATAACAGGAGTCAGTCAGGAACCCCTCGGCTACAAGTGTTGTGGACCAGACCAGATCCCCCCAGAATGTTTTGAGAAGGCCACTTAGACCCAAACGTTTCCTTATTTTGAATATAGATGTGAAGTGTGCTTCCCAGATATGTTGTGACTGTTCAAAGCACTCGACATTAAGCTGAATATAATCTATTCAAATGCTTTAGTAAAAATACAATCAAAGAAAATACCATTTTGGGATAGCTTATATGTGGAACAATTACACTAACAGTAGATACCGTACCTTCTTGGTATACACGGCTCGGCACAAAGATATATTCAAATACAGATTCTTACATGCAGTTTTTTGATCCAGGAGAAATCAACATCAACAACCATCTCAGAGAGAAAAGCAGCTAGGGATCATGTACTGGAACTTCTAACCCTGCTGGGATATCCAGCAGCTTCTGAATGCTGCAGCTAAAAACAAAACGAGCAAACCTGGTCTGGGAGAGTTGGCCACTGCCCTTCCATTGTTATCACCATTGAATAAAACCTAAAGGCCTCCTCAGTTATTTACTTAAACTGTTTTCAGACATCAGTTCGGCACCTCTGCCTTTAAAACCTCTCTTAAAAAAACCAAGAGAAAATAACCTTTTTATAGTGATAGTATCCTCACAACTCCACCTTTAATAAAATGATCTATCATTATACAAAGATGGATTCATTTTAGACCTCCTAATCTTCCTTTATTAGTAGCAGGTAGATAGGATAGTGAAGAAGGCGCTTGATATGTTTTCCCTTATTGGTCATAGTATTGAGTACAGGAGTTGGGAGGTCATGTTGCGGCTGGACAGGACATTGGTTAGGCCACTGTTGGAATATGGCATGCAATTCTCGTCTCCTTCCTATCGGAAAGATGTTGTGAAACTTGATAAGGTTCAGAAAAGATTTACAAGGGCTGGAGGATTTGAGCTGTAGGGAGAGGCTGAACAGGCTGGGGCTGTTTTACCTGGAGCGTCGGAGGCTGATGGGTGACCTTATAGATATTAACAAAATTATGTGGGGCATGGAAAGGATAAATAGGCAAAGTCTTTTCCCTGGGGTCGGGAAGTCCAGAACTAGAGGGAATAGGTTTAGTGTGAGAGGGGAAAGATATAAAAGAGACCTAAGGGCAACTTTTTTCACGCAGAGGGTGGTACGTGTATGGAATGAGCTGCCAGAGGATTTGGTGGAAGCTGGTACAATTGCAACATTTAAGAGGCATTTGGATGGGTACATGAATAGGAAGGGTTTGGAGGGATATGGGCCGGCTGCTGGCAGGTGGGGCGAGATTGGGTTGGGATATCTGGTCTGCATGGACGGGTTGGACTGAAGTGTCTGCTTCCATGCTGTACATCTCTATGACTCTGTGATTCTATGACTGCAATGCATATATATTATATTGACTCTGAGCATATAAATGTTCTCAACGAGATTAGATTTCAGTCATTTTACTCCTGCCATAGAATGCCTTTGTCTTTCTTCATCCAAGTCTCCAGAATGTGTCAAAACTTAGGTTTTCTCACCCTGTCACCTATATAATTTCAAATTGAATGGCAGCAATAATAAGCTTAATTGAAACAGACTGGTATTCTTCTCCCTAAACTTCTCCAAAAGACGTTAAGGGGTCACGATCAGTGATAAAGATTTGTCTCATGTATGTTATTCGCAATTTAAATGCTGAAATGTTGTACCACCAACACCAAGCTCAAGACCTCCTTCCCCATTGTGGAATAAATCTGTTGATGTTTCCACTGGACACTCCAACCACACGTTACATAATGGAGCACTTCTCATCTCTCCAATAGTCCTTCTGAATGACATAACTCCTTAGTTCTTAGCATAAAAGAATTACATGCTTCTGTACCTCTTAATACTCTAACCTCTTTACCTGCTACTCCTGCCCTATGCTAATAAACCTTACATTCACAGGTAAATGTTTTAATCGCAACAGACTGGTATTTTATCGCCTGAACGTCTCCAAAAATGTAAGGGGTCACGATCAGTGATAAAGATTTGTCTCAGGTATGTTAGTGGCAATTTAAATGCTGAAATGTTGTAACGCCAACACCAAGCTCAAGGCCTCCTTCCCCATTGTGGAATAAATCTGTTGATGTTTCCACGGGACACTCTAACCACTGATTACATAATGGAGCACTTCTCATCTCTCCAATAGTCTCTCTGAATGACATAGCTCCTCAAGTCTCAGCATAAAAGAATTACATACTTCTGTACCTCTTAATGCTCTAACCTCTTTACCTGATACGCCTGGCCTATGCCAGTTAACCTTACTCTCACAGGTATATGTTTTAAGAAGATCTCGCACATTCTTCTCAATCTCCCACAGAAACCAAACTTTGATTTCTGAACCAAATTATCATCATCAGACATTTCAGCTTCTAATCTTGCCATTGTTACTCTCTGCTCTTCCACACGAGTTCTCACGACTGCAGGAAGTGAATTGTTGAACTTCTCCAAAATAAGAATCTCTCTAAGTGTGCCATAGTTTTGCTCTGTTTTTAATGCCCTTCCGCACCTTTCAAAATTACTGTGTTTGATTCTTTCAAACTCAATGTGCGTTTAACGAGGCAGCTTGATTTAGATTCCAGAAACGCTGTCTGTAGGCTTCTGGCCCAAGCTCATATGCATTTCAGATGGCTTTCTTCACCACCCCACACTGGCCAGATACCTCTACTGATCGGGATGCAAAAACCTATCAGCTCTGTGTGGACCAACTAAGTCCACATGGTAACTGATCACTGTATTTGTTTAGCTACTTTATCAAATGAAATTAAAAAGACTTCCCCATCCTTCTCATCAAATTTAGATAATGCTTGGGCATACTTAAACAGATCCCCATCAAGCCTTTGGCTACTAAAGGTTTGCTCATCCTTTCTATCCTCCTCATCCAGCCTACCGTCTCCCTTCATCTCCGCCTTCTTTGTCAACTTTCCTCTCAAATTGCAAACTATTGAAGTTGAAACTCTCTGCTTTTCTTCTCTCTTTTTTCTCTCTTTCTTCTTCATTTTCTTTTCTTTCCATTCTACTTCTCATTTTAATTTAAATGGTTTCAATTTCTTCTCATGTTCAAGGTGCCTCATTTGAAATTGAATTCGAACCATTTCCAAAGAGTCTGATGGCAGTTCCACCAAATGTAATTGCCGAGCTATAGCTGTAATTATCTCTCATTTTCTCACAGACAAACACAACCCCAACTCCAGCTTGTCTGCCAATTCCTACAGCTTCATATTCATTACCTTTTGTAAAACCCCCAACTTCACTTCTTCCACACCCAGAGAACTCTCAGTGACTGAAAGAATCTTTACACCCAAAACACGTTTTAAACCAATCGAATTCAACATCCGCAACAACTACCATACACGACCTTTGAACCCAATAGCCTCCCGGTGCACACTCTCCAGTGTTTGCATGAGCTTATTCTGGATTCTCTGGTTTCCTCCCACAATCCAAAGATGTGCATGTCAGGTGAATTGGCCATGCTAAATTGTTCATAGTTTTAAGGGATGTGTAGGTTAGGTACCTTAGTCAGGGTAAATGTGTAATAATAGGGTAGAGGAATGGGTCTGGGTAGGTTACTCCTCGGTGGGTCGGTATGGACTTGTTGGGTCGAATGACCTGTTTGTACACTGTAGGGATTGTAATTCTAAACCCAATTTGGTATTACCGATTTAGAACAAGACGAGAGTCCCCAGTTTACTATAGACCAACCAGACTGTCTCAAACTATTTCAAGAAGGTAGCTTGGATGCCAACATTTTCTTATTTTAAAGGCAGATGCGAAGTTGAATTTCCAGATATGATGCTACTCGCCAAACCACTCACCATTAATTAAAACATAATCATTTAAACACTCTCATGAAAATCCATACAAAATGAAGAGGATTTTAGAATAACTTAACTGTTGGAAACCTTAACTGAATAATGGATACAATACCTTCTACAAATAAACTGTTCCAATATACTAACATCACCTAAACTCACTCCATGTTAAAAAGGAGCATTCAGACACACAGTTCTCCAATCCAGGAGGAAACAGCATCAAGTGAAGCTTCAGAGAGAATAGCAGCTAGGGATAATTTACTAAAACTTCCAACCCTTCTGGGACACAAGCACCTGGTGACTTACAGCCATATGGAAAAAGAACTAGAAAGCCTGGTCTGTGCGAGCTGGCCATTGTTACTACTATTTATTAAAACCCCTAAAACCCTAAAAGTTATTTACTTGAGCCGTTTACAGTAGGCAGTTTGGACTTTAAGATCTCTTGTTAAAAAAAGGGAAAATAATCTTTTTTAAAAACCGTGACAGCATTGTCACACAATTTAGATGCCTGGTACTTTACTCAAAGAGCTTCCCCGTGTTACTGATTGCAAGGTCACCTGAGTTGGCAAATACAGGTACAGTCCAAGTTACAAGGATGTGTCTCATAACTTCTGAAACACGCCTGTCCATGGGCAATCACATGGGACATACCGGGAAGTGAAAAACAGCCTGACACACACCATTTCACTGTTTCTGAGCTACACAATGCCAGCACTTGATAAAAAATGTAGCCAAAAACCAAGGACAGGGAAAGATACAGAGGGACAGAGATATTCACAGAGAGTTAATTAACTGGGAGGAGGTTGTGGAAATATGGGGAAATAGACAGGGCAGTGGGACTAACTGGAGAAGTGAGATCTTCGAGTGTAATTACAATAATAAGAACATTGAATAAAGGCATTGTCAGATCAGCTGAAGTGGTTTGTTCTATCAAATTCTCAATCTTCTTCACAGAACACCACAAACAACATAAACTGGGACAAGATGACAGCCCAGCATGGAGAGCTGTGCAGAACATGCTAGTGCGTTGCTCAGTAAACTGCACTATCTGCCAGCATAGAGAGTATTGCAAACTTTACTATCATATGCTAACTATACTCGCCTCAGATTACCGTCTCCAATGGGAAGGATTGCTCTCTCTGCGCGCACGCGTGTGTGTGTGTTCATCAGAGTGTGAGAGAAAGAGTCCGTGTGTGTGCGCGATATGCGTGGTTGAAAGCAAAACTCATTGTTTGAGAAGGAACGCACATGTAGGAAACTATTTTAAATACGAACAACTGGCAGGCTTTTGGATAATCGACAGAGAGAGAACGAGAGAAGTTTCATGGACAGATGAGATAAAGTGTTTGAGAATGTTAAAATAAAGTCATTGTCAGACACAACAGCAATATACATCAGCGTGCACATGAATGACAGATGGATGCGAGTTTGGTGTGAGGTCGAATCAGATTTGCTTGGGCAGGTTTGAAGCCAGGAGCATCAGCAGCAGATTATTGGCTTCATTAAGACTGTATTTCATAGCTCAAGGTTCAAACAGCAGATGGAATAAACCAGTGATATATATTCTGGAGTGGGGAGTATTTCAAGTTAGAAATGTTCATGGAATGGTGTCAGGAATCAGCTCATGGTCAAAGGGATCACCCACAGTTGTGACTTGTCTGCTTCATCAGCAGATATTGGCCAGGAATGGGATGGAAACAGTGGAAGGAAGTGGAGTTTGTAACCAGAACAGTGGAGAGTGACCTCCATGCTCTTAATATTTAAACAACAAGGCTATGATACAATAAATTGCAGTTCTCCGCTGAAACTAAGTAGTTCAACATAGAAACCCGTGAGTAACACTGCCAGAGCAGAGAGGGAGACAGTAATTGAACACCTTCATTGACGTAGTTAGTAGTGGTCTGGATGGTGAATATCTGGATTGTGAGATTCAACAGGAACGATAATAGTGAGTAGAAGTGTAGAATATATGAAAGAACAGAAATACAGTCAATACTAGTTTATAGAAAAAAAAGGACAGTGACACTTACCAGGAACACCAACGATAGCCAGGAAGGGATAATAAAAATATTGAATAATGAGAAGAGCATAATAGATCTGCGATGACAATGGCAACCAATCATATGCAGAAAGATACCAAACATGAGCAGATAAACTCCTGTCTATTGTTGGAATATTCCAGTCGAATGTTCTCTGTTTCTGATCCATGTTTGGAACATTCCAGTCTAATGTTCTCAGATTCTGATCCATTGTTGGAACATTCCAGTCTCATGTTCTCAGATTCTGATCCATTGTTGGAACAGTCCAGTCTAATGTTCTCAGATTCTGATCTCTCCTCCCCTTTTCTCTGGAGCTGCTGATCCCTGTCAGTGCTGTCAGTGATGCTCTGCTCATGTTATGGGATAACACATTGAACGGCGCCCATTTATCATTAAAAGAGGGAAACCTTCCTCTGGGATAATTAGAATCCATGGAGACTGGCATTAATCACAGTCACTGAACAAATAGGATCAGTTAACCAGTTCCATACATCACTTTTCATAACACTATAAAAGGGAACATTTACTGTGTTTGGATGGAATGGATGAGAGTTGCTGAGGGATGGACCATAAACCTTTCAATCTTTTAAATCTTTTTTGCCTTGTATATGACAGTATTAACAGAACACTGCAGGGGTCTATATATGTTTCACTCTGTTTATGAAAGGAAGCAGTTATAAAATAACAGATCAGCTGCATAAAAAAAACGACGGATGGGCAAGATTCTAGACGCCTTAACCTTCAGTACGGTACTTATTGACCAATGTAAGGCTACTCCGGGTTTTAAATGCCCTGTTTTCAAATCCTTTCATAACCTTGAGAAAGCATTGAGACTGCTGCTCAGGAACAGGCCGAAGCAATTCTGTCCCTATGGGCCTCTTACAGAGGGATAGGAGAAGGCCATTCAGTCCATATTAGCCTGTTGCTACTAGAAAAGGTGGAACGCTGGAATATTAGTACATTTTGCCAACAAAAGCACTCAAAATAAAAGGATTTGTCGCTGCAGCTGTGTGAGGTGTCACTGAGAGGACACCTGGAGGTCATTGATTCTGTAACTGAGAAGGGATGGACCTCCATCAGATACAGTTTATTGGCTGCTCGTAATCCAGGGGTTGATGTGTGATTTAAAGTGTCGTGGCTGTTATACAGGGAGTGGAGAATCCCATTCAGCCTCTCGAGCCTGTTACAGAGGGGCAGGAAGTATCAATTTAACATTTCAAGTCTGTTACGCATAAATATTCTTTTACACTAGTTATGGAATAGTAAAGACCTGATGTAAACAATAAAGTTCTAACTTTAAACAAGGCCAATTTTGAAAGTGTTAGATGAAGCCTGTGAAAGGCCAATTGGAATACTCCATTCGCAGGTAAAGTGATGGTTGGAAAATGCAAGGCAATCAAAACTTGGTTTCAGAGAGTCCAGAGCCAACGTGTTCCCATTAGTGAGAGGGGCAAGGCTGGTGGGTGCAGGGAGTGCTGGATGGCTAGATGTATTGATGCTCTGGTCAAGGTAAGGAAGGAGCCATATGTCAGGTAAACAGAGCTGAGGTCAAGTGAATCCCGAGAGGAGTATAAGGGCAATAAGTGTATAGTCAACTCGGAAATCGGGCCACAAAAATTAGAAATAGGGTTTAACGAGGTATTGAAGAAATCCTACAAATCTTTTCATGGCAAAAGATTACCGAGGGAGAGAATAGGGCACCTTAAAGATCAGGAAGGCTATCTATGTGTGGAACCACAAGAGATGGGAGGGATATGAAACGAGTATTTCTCCTCAGTATTTAATGTGGAGGGAGTTACAAGAGCGAGAGAATGAAGAAATGTATAGTGATAGCTTGAAAAGTATCTGTATTACAAGGAGGTGTTGGACATTGTAAAACACATAAAGGTGAACAAATCCCCGGGACCTGATCAGTTGTATCGCACAAGTTTGTGGGAAGCTACGAAAGAGATTGCTCTGCATTTTGCTGATATATTTGTATCATTGATTTCCACAGGTGAGGTGCCCAAATACTGGAGGGCTCCTAACGTAGTGTCATCATTTAAGAAAGGAAGGAAACACCATGTAACTATAGACTGGTGAGCCTGACGTCAATGGTGACTAAATTGTTGGAGGGGGTTTGGAAGGAAAGGATGTATATGCATTTGGAAAGATAAGGACTGAAGAGGGCTTTGTACATTGGAGATCATGTCTCACTGACTCGGTGGAATTTTTGAGGAAGTGATGAAGATGATTGATGAGGCAGGATAGTGGATGTTGTCTTTATGGAATTCAGTAAGAAAACCAAACTGTGGGCTATGCCCGAAACGTCGATTCTCCTGTTCCTTGGATGCTGCCTGACCTGCTGCGCTTTTCCAGCAACACATTTTCAGCTCTGATCTCCAGCATCTACAGTCCTCACTTTCTCATCGAACGTTCTACATGGTAGACTGGTTAACAAGGTTAGACTGCCTGGGATCCAGGGAGAGCTCGCCATTTAGATCCAACATTTTCTTGAATATTGGAGACAGGCCGTGACAGTGGACATTTGTTCATTAAACTTGGAGACCTGTGACCAGTGACGTGCCACAAAGATCAATCGGGGGTCCACTGCCTTTTGTCACTGATACAAATCATTTACATTTGAGTATATGAAGTATGGTCAGTAAGGTTGTAGATAATTACAAATTTGGTGGTGTAGTCGGCAGTGAAGAATGATATCTCAGAACACAGTGGAAACTTAGTTAGGTGAACCGAGCGGTGGGAGATGGAGTTTAATTTGATAAATGTGAGGTGTTACATTTTGCAAGATAAATCAGGGCAAGATATGTAGGTCAAGTCCTGTCAAAAGTGGCCAATCAAAGAGAACGCCATTGAAATTATCGAATCCCTACAGGGAGGAAACAGGCTTTTCGGCCCATCGAGGCCACATCGATCCTTGGAAAATGTATCCCACTGGATACACCCCTACCCTATTCCTCCGAGCCTGTATTTCCCATGGCTAATCCACCTCGCCTACACATCGCAGGGTACTTGGGGCAACTGAGCATGGCCAATCTACCCTTACCTGTGTATCTTTGTACTGTGGAGGGAAAATGTAACACCCGGAAGAAACTCATGCAGACACGGGGAGAATGTGCAAACTCCACACAGGCAGTCATTCAAGGATGGAATTAAACCCAGATCGCTGTGTTGTGAGGTAGCAATGCTAGTCACTGAGTTACTGTGTCACCTGGTGGTGCAGGTTCTCTGTTCCTTGAAAGTGCTGTCACAGGTAGACAGCGCAGTGAAGAAGGCACTTGGTGATCTTCCCTTTATTGGTGGGTGCTTTGAGTCGAAGCATTTGCATGACATGTTAAATCTGTACTTGACATTGGTTTGGCCACTTTTGTAACATTGCCTTTAATTCTGGTCTCCCTGCTGTCGGAAAGATGTTGTCAAACTTGAAAGAGTGCAGAAGAGATTTTTTAAAATGTTGCAGGTTTTGGAGGGTTTGAGCTACTGGGAGAGTTTGAATAGGCTGGGGCTATTTTCAAGTGTTGAAGCTGAGGGGTGACCTTATAGCGGTTTATAAGGTCATGAGGGGCATAGATAAGGTAAACAGTCAACGTCTTTACCCCAGCATAGGCGAGTCGAAAATTAGAGGACAAAGGTTTAAGGTGAGAGGAGAAAGATTTATAAAGGGAAATGAGGTACAACACTTTCAAAGAGAGACTGCTGTGTTTATGGACTGAGCACCCAAAAGAGGTGGGTGGAGGCAGGTCCAGTTACAACAAACAAACGGTATGGATACGTCAACAGAGAATTGCACATGGCAAACACAGTGCAGATTGTTATTCCAGGATCAGAGAGGGCAGGTGTGCGTCATGCTGTTGATGTTATCGATGTTAAGGAACTGCCATTAAGTGTCTTTTAATGGACTTCAATTACATTTTGATTATGATATTGGGGAAAGCCAGAAGATGGAGAGGACTGGGGGACATGGCTGATTAGACTGGGTGTAGGGACAGTGATGTTCCCCATTTACCACAATTGGAATGTTACTCTTTATAACTCATATGAAGAACAGATTCAAGAATGCATCTGCAATCAGCAGAGACAATATTAATGAAATGCGTTTATGCAACATAAAATATAGGAACAAAATGATTTTCTGCACACACCAATATATGCAAACTACAAAAAGATAAGGTTGTTAAAATACACTCCTGATATTGAGCTATATAAATTGAAATGTAAATTACATAACTAGGAAAGTGGTGTGCAAACATTATCAATCATTATTTGACCCACAGCTAAGATCGTGATTTCACCTCTGCCCGTTAGTCCCCTTACTGAGATTCTTTGGCCTAGTCTCTCATACAGTATCGCTGTGTATGTGTGTGTGTGTGTGTGTGTGTGTGTGTGTGTGTGTGTGTGTGTGTGTGTGTGTGTGTGGAGGGGGGGGGGTGGGTGAGTCGTGGAGGCGGGGTGGTGGTTAACATTTCCTGCTGCTCTTGGCACAGTCTATTTAAAACCTCTGCTTTCTCCATACAACGAATCTATTGGCCTAATGGGTTCTGTTTAGCTGTCAGTAACCCAGCTCTGTGATATTGTTGGAGATAAATAATCTGGGATGACAGCCAGTATCAGCACAGTGCTGACACTGTATGGTGCTCAGACAACGGACTTGCCGTCCAGAGGAATTTCTAAATAAAGCTTCTAACTTCTGTCTGTCCATATTTATCTACCATAATGCAGTCTTCTGATCTATTTAACATCACCCTCATCTAACACCTCTTCCTCTCACACTCAGTCAGTCGCTCCCCTTTCTATCCTCTCTCAGTTTATCTCCCTTCACTTGCTCTCTCTCTCTGTTTACTTCTCTCTCACAAAATCTCTCGTCACACTCTCTCTCTAACTCCAATTGTGCATTTGGAGAGCTTGTTGACTCCACGATGGGCTGAATGGCCTCCATCCATGCCATAACAATTGAGGTTTTCTGACCCACAATAAATGCTTCCTGGACAGACATACTGGTCCGGCGGCAGATACAATGCACAATCACCCATTAACTGTTCCTGCTCTTCTCTCGTGTACAGCTGTCTTGAAATGTCGGTTCAAACAAAACAGACTGAATGAAATCTGAGCAGTGGAGAAGACGTTCATGACGGTGTATTTCATCAGGATTTAATGAAGGATGAGATTCCAGAATAACATAAGCAATGAATAAAAAACAGGGTAACACAAGAAATGGCAGCTGAGTACAACATGTGATTCCAAATAGGTCTCATTGTATTACCAATAGATTATCAATCCAGAAAAATCAGCTCCTGTTCTGTGGATCCAAGTTGAATCCCGCCACTGCAGATGGTGGAAATTCAATTCAATAATGTAAAAATATCCCTGGAATTAGGAATCTACTGCTGAGAATGAAATCATTGCCGATTGTCAGAAAACTCCACCTGGTTCCCTAATATCCTGCGATGAAGGAATCTTCCATTTTCACCTGGTCTGGCTGAGATGCAACTCCAGACCCAAAGCAATGTCATTGACTCCAAATCGCCCTCTTAAACGGTCTAATGAGCCATTCAGTTCCAATCACTACAAAGTTTCAAACAAATGAAACCGGATGGACCAACTGGCATGGAAATAGGCACCGGAAAAGTCAACATTAGAAACATCGCTGTAGAACCTGCAAGGTCTTCCTTAATCACACCTGAGGTCTGGTGCTAACATCGGAACAACTGCCTTACAGACTAGTCAAGCAACAGTCTGACATAGTCATACTCACGGAATCATACCTTACAGAAATAACACAAATTAAACATAGAGAAAGTAGTCTCTTACTGATTGCCACGTAACGTCGTTCCTCAGCTGAATCAGTCTTCCTCCATGTTAAACAACACTTGGAAAAAGCATTGACTGTGGCAAGGGCACAAAGTGTATTCTGGCTGGGGGATTTCAAAGTCGACTGTTATGAGTGGTTTGGCAGCAGGAATACTGATCATGCTGGTCGGCTCCTAAGGACATAGCTATTACATTGGGTCTGCAGAAGGTGGTGAGGGAATGAACGAGAGGGTAAAAAACATACCTGACCTCATCCTTACTAATCTACCAACTGCAGATGTATATGTCGATGACAGTATCGGTAAAAGTGACCACCACACTGTCCTTTTGGAGACCAAGTCTATTGTCTCCAAAAACTCTATCGTGTTGTGTGGCACTATCACCATGCTAAATGGCACAGACTTTTAGCAGACCTAGCAACTCAAGACTGCGCATCCATACAACACTGTGGTCTATCAATAGCAGCAGAAATATACTCCAGCACAATCTGTAATGTCACGGCCCAGCATGTCCCCCACTCAACCATTAGCATCAAACCAGAGATTTAACCCTGGTTCAATGGAGGAGGGCAGGAGGGCATGCCAGGAGCAGAACCAGAAATACATAAAGATAAAATGTTCATCTGCTGAAGCTTCCAAACAGAAATACTTGGTGCCACATAGCAGAAACAGCAAGGGACAAATAGAGCTTCGCAATCACAGAACCTGTGCATCTGCAATCCTACTAATTCGATCGTGAATGGTGGCGGACGATTAAGCAACTCACCAGAGGAGGAGTCTCCACAAATATCCCCAACATCAAAGATGGAAGAGCCCAGCACATCAGTGCAAAATATAAGGCTGAAGATTTCGTTGCAATCTTCAGTCAGAAGTTTCGAGTGGATGATCCATTTCAGCCTCCTCCGGTAGTCCCCATCATTACAGATAGTAGCCTTCAGCAAATTGGATTAACTGACATCAAGAAAAGGTTGAAGGCACTGGATACTGCAAAGGCTATGGGCCCTGATAACATGTCGGCAATAGTCCAGAAGACTTGTACTCCAGAACATCCCATTCCCCTCGTCAAGCTGTTCCAGTATGTTTACAAACCAATAATGGGGAAAAACTGCTCAAGTGTGTTCTATACATAAAACGCAGGACAAATTAGACCCGTCCAAATACTGCCTTATCAGTCTACTCTCCATCAACAGTAAAATGATGGAAGGTGTCATCAACAGTGCTATCAAGCAGCACCTGCTCAAAAATAACCTGCTCAGTGACGCCCACTTTGGGTTTTGCTAGAGTCACTCAGCTGCTGAACTCGTCACAGCTTTGGTGCAAACATTGAAAAAAGAACTGAATTCCAGCCCTTGACATCAAGGCTACATTCTGCCAAATGTGACATCAAGGACCCCAAGCAAAAACAGTCTCGCGGGCCAACACTCCATTATTGGAATCATACCTGACAGGTAGGAAGATGGTCATTGTTGTTGGAGGTCAGTCATCTCTGGTCCAGAACATCTCTGTAGTAGTCCCTTAGGATAATGTCCTAGTTCCAAACATCTTCAGCTGCTTCAATAATGATCTTCCTTCCATCATAAGGTCAGAAGTGGGGATATTCGATGATGACTGCACAATGTTCAGAACAATTGGCAAATGTTCAGATACGGAAGCAGTCCATGCCCAAAGCAACAATATCTGGGCAATGTCCAGGCTTGGGCTGGCAAGTGGCAAGTAACATTTGCGCCACATAAATTCAGACAATGACTGTCATCATTAAGAAATAATAATAACCACTTTGTATTCAGCATTATTAACGCCACTAAAATCCCCCACTATCAATATCCTGGGGGGCATTATTGACCAGAAACTCAACTGGACTCGCCACATGAATATAACAGCAGATCAGAGGCTAGGAATACTGCAGGAGAAACTGACTACCCAAAGCCTGTCCATCATCTACAAAGCAGAAGTCAGGAATGAGATGGAACATCCTCACTTGCCTGAATGGGTGCAGCCCCAACAACACTAAAGAAGCTTGACACAATCCAGGACAAAACAGCCCATTTGATTTGCACCACATCCACAAGCATTCACTCCCTTCACCATAGTCACCCAGGAGCAGCAGTGTGCACTATCTACAAGACACAATGGAGAAATTCCCAAAAAATCCTCAGATAGCTCCTTCCAATCTCACGCACAATTCCATCTGGAATAACAAGAGCAGTAGACTTTTGGGAACACCACCATCTTCAAATTCCCCTCCAAACCAGTCAACATCCTGATTTAGAAATGTATTGCCATTCCTTCACTGTTGCTGCGTGAAAATCTTGGAATTCCCTCTTTAATCACTAGTGGGTCACCACACTGCGGTAGATTGCAGCAATTCGAGAAGATAGCTCATCATCACCTTCTCAAGGGCAACTGGGCATCCAGCGATGCCCACATCCCAAAAAAAAACTTTTTTAAAGAATAGTTCGAATTGAGCATCTCGATGGGACAGGTTATCTGATTTGAACACGAACAGGAAAGCAGTGTTTCTAATATTAAACATTTTAGACTTTTCTGTTATTAGAAGGGTGTTCAGTATTCGATGACATATTGTTGCTGAGTGCTGTGATAAATTGCACCTGTTTTGTTTAAATCAACAATACTGGCGTAACAGGATCAATCCTTCGAAAATACCAGACAGAAAATTACAATCATCGTAGAGAGAATGTCCTCCCACCAGATGAGACTCACTGACAGCAGCTCATATTCAAAATATTAATGGAGTCCTGGCTGACACTGAATCTTCCCACCGTCCATATCACAGGGGTTACCATTGAACAGAACGTGAAGTCAAATCGACATACAAATACAAGGGTTACAAGAGCAGGTCAGAGACTTACAAGTCTTTACTGAATAATAGACCCTATGACCGAAACGAAATGAGATATAGCAATAGATTTAGGCCATTCAGCCCATTCCTTCACTCTGATACTGTGCCATTTTGTCACTGTCTCTAGGAAAAGTGGAAATATCTTCTGCATACTGACTGTATCAATCTTTGCAGTAATTCATTCATTTCAATCAGACCATCCACCTCCCCCCCGCCCACCCCACAATTCTTCTAAATTCCATCGAGTACACACACTGCCGCTCATATGACAAGCCGTCATCCCCAGGATGGATCACCTTCAACACCAGCAGATCTTTCTCTAGAGATAGTGTCCAAAACAGCTCATAATTGTCCAAATGCCACCTGTCCATAGCCCATTACATTCTTAGCAGTATGTCTCCCGTCTTGCATTCTTGCTGTCTTGAAATGAATGCGAACATTGCTTTTGCTTTCCTAACTGCCATCTGAACATGCACATTAACGGTAAGAGAGGACGAGTGCCTCAAAATCTTTTTGTACCTCAGATTTAATGGATTCTATTAGAACATAGTGTCTCCTCTATTCCGCCTACCAAAGTGAATATTCTCACACGTTCCCATATTGTGTTCCATCAGCCACGTGTTTTCCCACAGTCCTAAACTGTTCAAGCCTTTCTGCAGCTTCCCCACTTCCTTAATATCATCTGCAAACTTCGCAAAACTGCCCTTTATTCCTTTGTTCAGTTTGTTCATATATAATACATTTCTTGGCTCCCTAAGGACCGTCCACCCTCTCCAAGGCACAACAGTGAAGGTGCTTGACACCATTCAGGTTGAAGCAGTGGCTTGACTTGAATTACACCTGTAAAGTCTTCACTCCCTGCACCACTGACTCTCTGTAGAAGCACACCCTACCCCCTTTTGGTGTGAGTTTACTTCATTATGGCTCACAATCCCAGTCTATTGATGTCACTCAGTCTCAACACTGAGTGGTGCTCACACCAACCATGTCACTGTGTATTGATGACGATGGAGGGAGGTCAGCAAGGAGATGTCTACAATGAATAACTGTGTGACTGCCAGGCTGAAACATGCCCCGACAGCCTCGGATGTGCCTGTGCCCGCTGTCACCGCTGCAGGCATGATCAGTCTTCCTGCAGGACAAATCAAGGAAAGCGCCGGGCCTGGATAGTGTTCCCGGCTGAGCACTCAGATCCTGGGAGGACCAACTGGCAGAAGTATTCACATACAATTTCAGCCTTACCCTCCCACAAGCTGAAGTCCCAACCCTCTTTAAGAAGACCAACATCAACCTTCATCATTGTGCTTCCAATTAAACCTGATGGACTATAACCTGGTGTTGTGTGATTTTTAACTTTGTACACCCCAGTCCAACATCAGCATCTCCAAATCATAACATTTACCTTGTAAGTGAGAAAGCTCATGTTTTAATGACTTAATAATTACAGCCCTGTGGCTGTAACACCAATAAACATGGAGTGATTTAAAAGGGTGGTTATGGCCCACATCACCTCCAATCTCCCAGCCTGACTTGATCCCTTATAATATGCCGACTGAGGTAACGGGTCCACAACAGATGCCGCATCCCCGAGCCCTGCACTCATCCTTAGGACATCTGGACACCAAAGACACCTACACTAGACTCCTGCTCAATGACGACAGTTCCACCTTAAACATCATTACCCCCTCCAGACTGATCTCAAAATTCCGTGACCTTAGTCACGGCTCCACCCTCTGCAACTGGATCCCCTGGTTTCTGAACCACAGACCACAATTAGTGAAGATAGGTATCTGCACCTCTGCCACAATAACACTCAACACTGGAGCTCCTGGAGCATGTGTCCTCAGCCCCCTACTGTACTCCCTGTACACTCAACGCTGTGTCCTCAGCCCCCTACTGTACTCCCTGTACACACAGGGCTGTGTCCTCAGCCCGCTACTGTACTCCCTGTACACACACGGCTGTGTCCTCAGTCCCTTACTGTACTCCCTGTACACACACGGCTGTGTCGTCAGCCCCCTACTGTACTCCCTGTACACTCAACGCTGTGTCCTCAGTCCCTTACTGTACTCCCTGTACACACACGGCTGTGTCGTCAGCCCCCTACTGTACTCCCTGTACAGCGACAGCTGTGCCCTCAGACCGCTACCATATTCCCTGTACACGCAAGACTGTGTCCTCAACCCTGACTGTACTCCCTGAGCACCAAGTGATGTGCCCTCAGTTCGCTACTGTACTCCCTGTACACACATGGCAGTGTCCTCATCCCCCGACTGTACTCCCTGGACGTCCACGGCTGTGCCATCAATCCCCCATTGTACTCCCTGTACACCCACTTCTGTCTCCTCAGCACACTACTGGACTCCCTGTACACACACGGCTGCGTCCTCAGCCCCCTACTGTACCCCCTGTACACACACGGCTGTGTCCTCAGTGCCCTACTGTACTCCCTGTACACACACGACTGCATCCCTCTGCCCCCTACTGTACTCCCTGTACAACCTTGGCTGTGTCCTCATCCCCCTACTGTACACTCTTTACTCCCATAGCTGTGTCCTCAGTCCCCTACTGTACACCCTGTACTAACACGGCTGAGTCCTCCATCCCCTACTGTACACCCTGTAATCCCACAGCTGTGTCCTCAGCCCCCTACTGTACTCCGATACACACATAGCTGGGTCCTCAGTCCCCTACTGTACTCCCTGTACACACATGGCTGTGTCCTCAGCCCCCTACTGTACTCCCTGTACACTTAACGCTGTGTCCTCAGTCCCTTACTGTACTCCCTGTACACACACGGCTGTGTCCTCAGCCCCCTACTGTACTCCCTGTACACACACGGCAGTGTCCTCATCCCCCTACTGTACTCCCTGTACGTCCACAGCTGTGCCATCAATCCTCCATTGTACTCCCTGTACACCCACTTCTGTCTCCTCAGCACACTACTGGACTCCCTGTACACACACGGCTGTGTCCTCAGCCCCCTACTGTACCCCCTGTACACACACGGCTGTGTCCTCAGTGCCCTACTGTACTCCTTGTACACACCCGACAGCATCCCTCTGCCCCCTACTGTACTCCCTGTACAACCTTGGCTGTGTCCTCATCCTCCTACTGTACCCCCTTTACTCCCATAGCTGTGTCCTCAGTCCCCTACTGTACCCCCTTTACTCCCATAGCTGTGTCCTCAGTCCCCTACTGTACACCCTGTACTCCCACGGCTGAGTCCTCCATCCCCTACTGTACACCCTGTAAACCCACAGCTGTGTCCCTCAGCCCCCTACTGTACTCCGATACACACATAGCTGGGTCCTCAGTCCCCCTACTGTACTCCCTGTACACACACGGCTGTGTCCTCAGCCCCCTACTGTACTCCGATACACACATAGCTGTGTCCTCAGTCCCCTACTGTACTCCGATACACACGTAGCTGGGTCCTCAGTCCCCTACTGTACTCCCTGTAAACCCACAGCTGTGTCCTCAGCCCCCTACTGTACTCCGATACACACATAGCTGGGTCCTCAGTCCCCCTACTGTACTCCCAGTACACACACAGCTGTGTCCTCAGTCCCCTACTGTACTGCAGTACACACAGGGCTGTGTCCTCAGTCCCCCTACTGTACTCTAGTACACACAGAGCTGTGTCCTCAGTCCCCTACTGTACTCCCTGTACACACACAGCTGTGTCCCTCAGCCCCCTACTGTACTCCCTGTACACACACGGCTGTGTCCTCAGCCCCCTACTGTACTCCCTGTACACACAGAGCTGTGTCCTCAGCCCCCTACTGTACTCCCTGTACACACACGGCTGTGTCCTCAGCCCCCTACTGTACTCCAGTACACACACGGCTGTGTCCTCAGCCCCCTACTGTACTCCCCGTACACACATGGCTGTGTCCTCAGCCCCCTACTGTACTTCAGTACACACACGGCTCTGTCCCTCAGCCCCCTACTGTACTCCCTGTACACACATGGCTGGGTCCTCTGTCCCCTACTGTACTCTGGTACACACAGAGCTGTGCCCTCAGCCCCCTACTGTACTCCCTGTACACACACGGCTGTGTCCTCAGCCCACTACTGTACTCCCTGTACACCCATGGCTGTGTCCCCAGCCGCTACTGTACTCCAGTACACACAGAGCTGTATCCCTCATCCCCCTACTATACTCCCTATACACACACGGCTGTGTCCATCAGCCCCCTACTGTACTCCGGTACACACACAGCTGTGTCCCTCAGCCCCCCACTGTACTCCCTGTACACACAAAGCTTTGTCCTCAGCCCCCTACTGTACTCTGGTACACAGACAGATCTGTGTCCTCGGCCCCCTACTATACTTCCTGTGCACACACGGCTGTGTCCTCAGTCCCCCTACTGTACTCCCTATACACACACGGCTGTGTCCTCAGTCCCCTACTGTACTCCCTGTACACACACGGCTGTGTCCTCAGTCCCCTACTGTACTCCCTGCACACACACGGCTGTGTCCTCAGTCCCCCTACTGTACTCCGGTACACACAGAGCTGTGTCCTCAGTCCCCCTACTGTACTCCAGTACACACAGAGCTGTGTCCTCAGTCCCCCTACTGTACTCCGGTACACACAGAGCTGTGTCCTCAGTCCCCCTACTGTACTCCAGTACACACAGAGCTGTGTCCTCAGTCCCCCTACTGTACTCTGGTACACACAGAGCTGTGTCCTCAGTCCCCCTACTCTACTCCGGTACACACAGAGCTGTGTCCTCAGTCCCCCTACTGTACTCCAGTACACACAGAGCTGTGTCCTCAGTCCCCCTACTGTACTCTGGTACACACAGAGCTGTGTCCTCAGTCCCGTACTGTACTCCCGGTACACACACAGCTGTGTCCTGAGTCCCATACTGTACTTCCTGTACACACACAGCTGTGTCCTCAGTCCTCTACTGTACTCCCTGTACACACACAGCTGTGTCCTCAGTCCCCTACTGTACTCCCTGTACACACACGGCTGTGTCCTCAGTCCCCCTACTGTACTCCCTGTACACACACGGCTGTGTCCTCAGTCCCCTACTGTACTCCGGTACACACAGAGCTGTGTCCTCAGCCCCCTACTGTACTCCCTGTACACACACGGCTGTGTCCTCAGTCCCCTACTGTACTCCGATACACACGTAGCTGGGTCCTCAGTCCCCTACTGTACTCCCTGTAAACCCACAGCTGTGTCCTCAGACCCCTACTGTACTCCGATACACACATAGCTGGGTCCTCAGTCCCCCTACTGTACTCCAGTACACACAGGGCTGTGTCCTCAGCCCCCTACTGTACTCCGGTACACACATAGCTGGGTCCTCAGTCCACTACTGTACTCCCAGTACACACAGCTGTGTCCTCAGTCCCCTACTGTACTGCGGTACACACAGGGCTGTGTCCTCAGTCCCCCTACTGTACTCTAGTACACACAGAGCTGTGTCCTCAGTCCCCTACTGTACTCCCTGTACACACACAGCTGTGTCCCTCAGCCCCCTACTGTACTCCCTGTACACACACGGCTGTGTCCTCAGCCCCCTACTGTACTCCCTGTACACACAGAGCTGTGTCCTCAGCCCCCTACTGTACTCCCTGTACACACACGGCTGTGTCCTCAGCCCCCTACTGTACTCCAGTACACACACGGCTGTGTCCTCAGCCCCCTACTGTACTCCCCGTACACACATGGCTGTGTCCTCAGCCCCCTACTGTACTTCAGTACACACACGGCTCTGTCCCTCAGCCCCCTACTGTACTCCCTGTACACACATGGCTGGGTCCTCTATCCCCTACTGTACTCTGGTACACACAGAGCTGTGTCCATCAGCCCCCTACTGTACTCCGGTATACACACAGCTGTGTCCCTCAGCCCCCCACTGTACTCCCTGTACACACAAAGCTTTGTCCTCAGCCCCCTACTGTACTCTGGTACACAGACAGATCTGTGTCCTCGGCCCCCTACTATACTTCCTGTGCACACACGGCTGTGTCCTCAGTCCCCCTACTGTACTCCCTATAAACACACGGCTGTGTCCTCAGTCCCCTACTGTACTCCCTGTACACACACGGCTGTGTCCTCAGTCCCCTACTGTACTCCCTGTACACACACGGCTGTGTCCTCAGTCCCCTACTGTACTCCGGTACACACAGAGCTGTGTCCTCAGTCCCCCTACTGTACTCCAGTACACACAGAGCTGTGTCCTCAGTCCCCCTACTGTACTCCGGTACACACAGAGCTGTGTCCTCAGTCCCCCTACTGTACTCCAGTACACACAGAGCTGTGTCCTCAGTCCCCCTACTGTACTCTGGTACACACAGAGCTGTGTCCTCAGTCCCCCTACTATACTCCGGTACACACAGAGCTGTGTCCTCAGTCCCCCTACTGTACTCCAGTACACACAGAGCTGTGTCCTCAGTCCCGTACTGTACTCCCGGTACACACAGAGCTGTGTCCTGAGTCCCATACTGTACTTCCTGTACACACACAGCTGTGTCCTCAGTCCTCTACTGTACTCCCTGTACACACACAGCTGAGTCCTCAGTCCCCTACTGTACTCCCTGTACACACACGGCTGTGTCCTCAGTCCCCCTACTGTACTCCCTGTACAAACAAGGCTGTGTCCTCAGTCCCCTACTGTACTCCGGTACACACAGAGCTGTGTCCTCAGCCCCCTACTGTACTCCCTGTACACACACGGCTGTGTCCTCAGTCCCCTACTGTACTCCGATACACACGTAGCTGGGTCCTCAGCCCCCTACTGTACTCCGATACACACATAGCTGGGTCCTCAGTCCCCCTACTGTACTCCAGTACACACAGAGCTGTGTCCTCAGTCCCCTACTGTACTCCCGGTACACACAGAGCTGTGTCCTGAGTCCCATACTGTACTTCCTGTACACACACAGCTGTGTCCTCAGTCCCCTACTGTACTCCCTGTACACACACAGCTGTGTCCTCAGTCCCCTACTGTACTCCCTGTACACACACGGCTGTGTTCTCAGTCCCCCTACTGTACTCCCTGTACACACACGGCTGTGTCCTCAGTCCCCTACTGTACTCCGGTACACACAGAGCTGTGTCCTCAGTCCCCCTACTTTACTCCCTGTACACACACGGCTGTGTCCTCAGTCCCCTACTGTACTCCCTGTACACACACGGCTATGTTCTCAGTCCCCTACTGTACTCCCTGTACACACACGGCTGTGTCCTTAATCCCCTACTGTACTCCGGTACATACAGAGCTGTGTCCTCAGTCCCCCTACTGTACTCCGGTACACACAGAGCTGTGTCCTCAGTCCCCCTACTGTACTCCAGTACACACAGAGCTGTGTCCTTAGTCCCCTACTGTACTCTGGTACACACAGAGCTGTGTCCTCAGTCCCCCTACTGTACTCCGGTACACACAGAGCTGTGTCCTCAGTCCCCCTACTGTACTCCGGTATACACAGAGCTGTGTCCTTAGTCCCCCTACTGTACTCTGGTACACACAGAGCTGTGTCCTGAGTCCCATACTGTACTCCCGGTACACACAGAGCTGTGTCCTTAGTCCCCCTCCTGTACTCTGGTACACACAGAGCTGTGTCCTCAGTCCCGTACTGTACTCCCGGTACACACAGAGCTGTGTCCTGAGTCCCATACTGTACTTCCTGTACACACACAGCTGTGTCCTCAGTCCTCTACTGTACTCCCTGTACACACAGAGCTGTGTCCTCAGTCCCCTACTGTACTCCCTGTACACACACGGCTGTGTCCTCAGTCCCCCTACTGTACTCCCTGTACACACACGGCTGTGTCCTCAGTCCCCTACTGTACTCCGGTACACACAGAGCTGTGTCCTCAGCCCCCTACTGTACTCCCTGTACACACACGGCTGTGTCCTCAGTCCCCTACTGTACTCCGATACACACGTAGCTGGGTCCTCAGTCCCCGACTGTACTCCCTGTAAACCCACAGCTGTGTCCTCAGCCCCCTACTGTACTCCGATACACACATAGCTGGGTCCTCAGTCCCCCTACTGTACTCCGGTACACACAGAGCTGTGTCCTCAGTCCCCTACTGTACTCCCGGTACACACACAGCTGTGTCCTCAGTCCCCTACTGTACTCCCTGTACACACACGGCTGTGTCCTCAGTCCCCTACTGTACTCCCTGTACACACACAGCTGTGTCCTCAGTCCCCTACTGTACTCCCTGTACACACACGGCTGTGTCCTCAGTCCCCCTACTGTACTCCCTGTACACACACGGCTGTGTCCTCAGTCCCCTACTGTACTCCGGTACACACAGAGCTGTGTCCTCAGTCCCCCTACTTTACTCCCTGTACACACACGGCTGTGTCCTCAGTCCCCTACTGTACTCCCTGTACACACACGGCTATGTTCTCAGTCCCCTACTGTACTCCCTGTACACACACGGCTGTGTCCTTAATCCCCTACTGTACTCCGGTACATACAGAGCTGTGTCCTCAGTCCCCCTACTGTACTCCGGTACACACAGAGCTGTGTCCACAGTCCCCCTACTGTACTCCAGTACACACAGAGCTGTGTCCTTAGTCCCCTACTGTACTCTGGTACACACAGAGCTGTGTCCTCAGTCCCCCTACTGTACTCCGGTACACACAGAGCTGTGTCCTCAGTCCCCCTACTGTACTCCGGTATACACAGAGCTGTGTCCTTAGTCCCCCTACTGTACTCTGGTACACACAGAGCTGTGTCCTGAGTCCCATACTGTACTCCCGGTACACACAGAGCTGTGTCCTTAGTCCCCCTCCTGTACTCTGGTACACACAGAGCTGTGTCCTCAGTCCCCCTACTGTACTCCGGTACACACAGAGCTGTGTCCTTAGTCCCCCTACTGTACTCTGGTACACACAGAGCTGTGTCCTCAGTCCCCCTACTGTACTCCGGTACACACAGAGCTGTGTCCTCAGTCCCCCTACTGTACTCCGGTACACACAGAGCTGTGTCCTCAGTCCCCCTACTGTACTCCGGTACACACAGAGCTGTGTCCTCAGTCCCCCTACTGTACTCCGGTTCACACAGAGCTGTGTTCTCAGTCCCCCTACTGTACTCCGGTACACACAGAACTGTGTCCTCAGTCCCCTATTGTACTCCCGGTACACACAGAGCTGTGTCCTGAGTCCCATACTGTACTTCCTGTACACACACAGCTGTGTCCTCAGTCCCCTACTGTACTCCCTGTACACACACGGCTGTGTCCTCAGTCCCCTACTGTACTCCGGTACACACAGAGCTGTGTCCTCAGTCCCCCTACTGTACTCCCTGTACACACACGGCTGTGTCCTCAGTCCCTACTGTACTCCCTGCACACACACGGCTATGTCCTCAGTCCCCCTACTGTACTCCCTGTACACACACGGCTGTATCCTCAGTCCCCTACTGTACTCCGGCACACACAGAGCTGTGTCCTCAGTCCCCCTACTGTAATCCCTGTACACACACGGCTGTGTCCTCAGTCCCCTACTGTACTCCAGTACACACACGGCTATGTCCTCAGTCCCCTACTGTACTCCAGTACACACAGAGCTGTGTCCTCAGTCCCCTACTGTACTCCGGTACACACAGAGCTGTGTCCTCATTCCCCCTTCTGTACTTCCTGTACACACACGGCTGTGTCCTCTGCCCCCTACTGTAGTACCTGTACACAAACGGCTGTGTCCTCAGCCCCCTACTGTTCTTCCTGTACATACGTGGCTGTGTTGCCAAATTCCAAACAATGCGAACTGTAAGTTTGCTGCTGACATCACCAAAGCAGGAGGGATATCAAACAACGATGAGTCCGAACACAGTAAGGAGATAGTGGGTTTGGTGGCATGGTGGAATGATAATAACCCCCCTCTCAAATTCGGCAAAAGTAAAGAACTGGTCATTGACTTTAGAACGAAAGGAGGGGGACAAGCCCCTATCTACTTCAACTGTCGAGACAGTGCAGAGCGTCAAGTCCCTCGTAGTGATGATAACTGGCAACCTACCCTGGACTTCTCACATGGGTGTGACAGTCAAGATGGTTCAAAAACGTCACTGCTTCCTCACTTGGCTCAGGATATTTCGCATGCATTATTTCTACAGATGCACTATTGTGAACTTACTGTCCAGGTGTGTAATGGCCTGGTAAAGCCACACTCTGCCCAGGGCCATCAGAAACTACAGATGATTGTGTTCACAGCCCAGACTATGACGGACTCCAATCTTCCAACCATTGGCTCTATTTACACGGCTCACTGCCGCAGAAAGGCTGCCAACATCAATCCAAAATTACTGAGGGAAGGGAGAGAGGAAATAGCTAGGGCCTTAACAGATATCTTTGTAACATCCTTGAACACAACTGAGGGGAGGACTGGAAAGTTTCTAATCCCCTTGTTTAAGAAGGGTAGCATGAATAATCCAGTTCATTATAGACCGGTGAGCCTGACGTCTGGGGTAGGGAAGCTGTGAGAGAAGATACTGAGGGATAGGACTATTCTCATTTGGATGAACATGGTCTTATCAGTGAGAGGCAACATGGTTTATTGCGGGGAAGGTCATGTCTTACCAACTTAATAGAATTATTGGAGAAAGTGACAAAGTTGATTGATGAGGTAAGGGATGTAGATGTCGTGTACATGGACTTCAGGAAGACGTTTGATAAGATTTCCCCTGGTCGGGTTATGGGGAAAGTGAAGTCACATGGTGTCCAGGGTGTTCTAGCTACATGGATAAAGAACTGGCTTGGCAACACGGGACAGAGCGTAGCTGGGGAAGGGAGTTTCTCGGCATGTAGAACTGTGACCAGTGGTGCTCCATTTAAGATGTTTCAGAAATATACATGAATGGGCAGGGAGCATAGGGATACAGACCTTTAGAAAATAGGAGACAGGTTGAGATTGAGAATTTGGATCGGCGCAGGCTTGGACCACCAAATGGCCTGTTCCTGTACTGGAATGTTCTTTGTTCTAACATTACCAAAGACCCATCATATGCCTGTAAAGATCTCCCACAACCTGCTCCATCAGGCTAAAAGATGCAGACGCTTGAACACACAGAGCAGCAAGATCAGGAACAGCTTCTTCCTGACTGTTATTAAACTGATGAATGGACTTTCTAATCTCAGATAATGCTGAATTTGTTCAAATTGATCTCGCCGAGCGCACACCCTGTGCAGCGTAACCTATATGCTTTTCAGACATGTTTTCCAGCCATCATTCAGTACATCCATTCTTACCATGATCTTCCTGGACATCTTGGCACATGACAAAATAAATCCTTACCTCCCTACCCCCAGCTCCCTCCAGTGCTCACGCCCAGGTCTCTCTGGTCCTCACCCCCATCTCCTCCCATTATCCCCAGCTCTCCTTGACCCTATCCCCAGCTCGGTGTGACCTTTGTCTCCCACTGTCTCTCACACTGTCCATTTCCCTGTGTTTTCCTTTTCCCTGCCTTCTGTTCCTTTCCCTTAACCTATTATCTTCCCTTCTCCCTGCACATGTGACTGATTGTTTCCTTGTTTTGTTTCCTTTCTCTCTTTGAATGACTGTCCATTTGTTTCCCTCGCTGTGTTCTCTCTCTCCTTCCCTTTGTTTCTGTCTCTTTCTCCTTCGTTGTGGTGGTGATGGCTTCTCTATTCGTTTGAAGCAGGTGATGGCTCATTGGTTCGATGTTGGCAATACAATTCACTCAACAGGGTTTTGGTATAGAGGACATATTTTAAAATTATCAGTTACATTTCAATTGTTGTCAAAACAGCTACCAGAACGTGGGTATCCATTTAACAGCCAATTGTTACATGTAACTATTTTGAAACCGCCCGTCTCCCAGTGCTCTGTATACTGGCAACTCAAAGCATTCTATTCGGGTACATAATGACCTGTCATGATAACTGCTCTGCCTAGGACCATATGAAACTACAGACGGTTGTGTGCACAGCTCAGACCATCACGGAAGACATTTGTACTTGTCATTGTCGCAAAAAGGCTGGCAACATCAAAGATCTCTCCCAAACTGGTCATGATCTCCTACAACCTCTTCCAAAAGGGAGGAGAAACAGAGGCTTGAAAACATGGACCAGCATGCTCAGGAACACTTCCTTCCCTACCATTATTAGACTGACAAATTGTCATCTCTCACTTTTCAAGTAATATTAATCTTGCTAATGTCATCTTACTTTGCCCACCTCCTGTGAAGCTGTAACCTTGTATGCCTCACTCTGACCAAGGACTCTGTGATCTCTGTTTTCTTGTTTACTATCATGTGCCTGCACTACAATAAAAACAAACCTTTGTACATTTGACTAAAATAAACGAAACCAAATCAGACCAAGCACGTGGACTGCAGTGGCTCAAGGTCTTCTCAACTGGAAAAATGAACTCATGCTGCCCCAGCCAGAGATACCCATATCTAATTAATGAATATAAGAAGATGACCACACTTAGGGAGGACAGACAGAGGGAATCAAATTGCTTTAAACATGATCTTAGATATATACAGGTTTCCGTCACTATTTGTAAGCAGAGTGTTCCTACGAAACCGTTCGCAAGCTGATGTGGTGGAAAGTGCAGTACCACTAATTTATATGGTAAAAAAAATCGGCTTTCTTCGTAAAAGTGAAAATCCTGTTCGGATATCTTTTGGTGAGTGAAACAATGTCCTAATTAAATCATTTGGAAAGGGAAGTGGCAAAATGCGAACATTTGAAAAGCGGGGGATACCTGTATTTACAAGGGCATGATATTGAGGAAGACGGGAAAGGCGAAAAATAAATGAGCTGAATCTCACATTTGATTTCCAGCCTAGCTGATCATCATTCTCTTTGTTTGCTCTTTTTCTTCTATATCTCTCTTTCTCTATTGATTCCTCCTCCCCTTCAAAGCAGACTTCCCTGTCAATGGTATTAATCACACTCCTTTCCAGCTGCTTTCAGTTCAGGAAAGTTTCCCAGCACATTCTGTTCATTTCTTTACATTTCTTTCTGTAATTTCAGATTTTCAGCTACGTCCTTTATTTGATTTAACCTTCAATTTTGTTAATTCGTGGAATGTTGGCATTCGTGGGAAGGGCAGCATTCGGTGACCATCACTAATTGCTGTGATCATGAGGCCATTCCACAAGCCAATACAAAGTAAAGGACATTGTCATGGGTCTCAAGTCACAATTAACCCAGACTGGCTAATAACATTAGATTTCTTTACCGAAGGTGATCAGTGAAAGATGAAGGTTTTCAGACAAAATATTGCTTTTATGTTTGGTTTTCGTGAAATTCATTTTTATTCCAATTCTTATCATTTTTATTTAAGTTCTGTAATCAGCTGTAGTGGACTTGAAACAAATCACTTGAAACAATATCTTTCGTTTTATAGGCTTTGCTTCTGAATTACATCCAGCAACATTCCTACATTCATACATTGTCCTAATCATGAAGTAACGTCCGAGACAAGAGCAATTTTGTGATTGAAATATTTGTAATTGGAAAAGTGGTCAGAAGAGAGCTTGAAACATTAAGTCTGAATTTTACCAACGTGCAGCCAATGGATTGTTCAGCAACAATACTGACACAGAGATGAAATTGGGGATAACACGAGACATAAATCAATTCAGGGCAAAAAGGGATCTCGAGGTTGTGCACAGTTTTGTTCGCAGATGTTGGTGTGGGAGTGGTCTGCAATTCATGGGTAATGAATGGAGACTGCAATTGAAACTGAAGACCATAGTTTCTTCCTCTGACGAATATAGAAAACGAAATTGCAACGAAGTTCAAGCTTGATTATGGGATTAATGAATACACAGAGGTAGAGAACACCAACAATAGCGAGAATAGCCTAGTAGCACACCCTCCACCCCGCCCAGAATAATCATCAGTCCTACTGATATCCGATATGGTAGAAATCCCCAATAGGGTTCAAAGTTTGGGAGAAGATTTGTAGCTCGGGTGCTCGTTGTTGTGGTTCTGTTCGCAGAGCTGGGAATTTGTCTTGCAAACGTTTCGTCCCCTGTCTAGGTGACATCCTCAGTGCTTGGGAGCCTCCTGCAAAGCGCTTCTGTGCTGTTTCTTCTGGCATTTATAGTGGTTTGTCTCTGCCGCTTCCGGTTGTCAGTTCCAGCTGTCCACTGTAGTGGCCGGTATATTGGGTCCAGGTCAATGTGTTTGTTAATAGAGTCTGTGGATGAGTGCCATGCCTCTAGGAATTCCCTGGTTGTTCTCTGTTTGGCTTGTCCTATAATAGTAGTGTTGTCCCAGTCAAATTCATGTTGCTTGTCGTCTGTGTGTATGGCTACTAAGGACTGTGTTGTTTCGTGGCTATTTGGTGTTCATGTATACGGATCATTAACTGTCTTCCTGTTTGTCCTATGTAGTGTTGTGTGCAGTCCTTGCATGGGATTTTGTACACTACATTAGTTTTGCTCATGTTGGGTATCGGGTCCTTCGTTCTGGTGAGTTGTTGTCTGAGCGTGGCTGTTGGTTTGTGTGCTGTTATGAGTCCTTGTGGTCGCAGTAGTCTGGCTGCCAGTTCAGAAATGTTCCTGATGTATGGTAGTGTGGTTAGTCCTTTGGGTTGCGGCATGTCCTCGTTCCGTTGTCTCTCCCTTAGGCATCTGTTGAAATTGCGAGGGTATCCGTTTTTGGCGAATACTTTGTATAGGTGTTCCTCTTCCTCTTTTTGCAGTTCTGGTGTGGTCAAGGTATTCGCCAAAAACGGATACCCTCGCAATTTCATCATTTATAGGGCAAGCCAAACAGTGAACAGCCAGGGAATTCCTAGAGGCATGGCACTTATCCACAGACTCTATCAACAAACACATCGACCTGGACCCAATATACCGGCCACTACAGTGGACAGCTCGAACTGACAACCGGAAGCGGCAGAGACAGGCCACTATAAATGCCGGAGGAAACAGCACAGAAGCGCTTCGCAGGAGGCTCCCAAGCACTGAGGATGTCACGTAGACAGGGGACGAAACGTTTGCAAGACAAATTCCCAGCTCGGCGAACAGAACCACAACATCCCCAAGAGGGGAAACCTTGAAAAGACTCAAAGGAAACCTCCTCTCCATTGTTGTAATGCTCCAGTCCGCTATTCTCAGATTCAGATCTATGCAGCTGTTGATCTCTGTTACTGTTGGAGCTGATGCATCTGTTACTGCACTGGGATAACGCACTGAATGAAGCCTCTTCCGAATAGGAGAGGGAAACCCTCCAGTGACAATGTTGCATTGCATGGAGAGATGACATCAATCACAGTCAGAGCAAACAGTCCCAGCTTTCAATACAGCACATTCGGTTCACAATATCTCTGGACTGGACTACATGTTGACATTGCTTCCTATTTGTCACATCTCACATCATTAATTGACAAAAGACAATACACAATAGACAATAGACAATAGGTGCAGGAGTAGGCCATTCAGCCCTTCTAGCCTGCATCGCCATTCAATATGATCATGGCTGATCATTCCTAATCAGTATCCTCTTCCTGCCTTATCTCCATAACCCTTGATTCCACTATCTTTGCGAGCTCTATCCAACTCTTTCTTAAATGAATCCGGAGGCTGGGCCTCCACTGCCCTCTGGGGCAGACCATGCCACACAGCCACCACTCTCTGGGTGAAGAAGTTTCTCCTCATCTCTGTCCTAAATGGTCTACCCCGTATTTTTAAGCTGTGTCCTCTGGTTCGGCACTCACCCATCAGCAGAAACATGTTTCCTGCTGCCAGAGTGTCCAATCCTTTCATAATCTTATATGTCTCAATCAGATCCCCTCTGAGTCTTCTAAACTCAAGGCTATACAAGCCCAGTCACTTCAGTCTTTCAGTGTAAGGTAACCTCGCCATTCCAGGAATTGACCTCGTGAACCGATGCTGCACTCCCTCAATAGCCAGAATGTCTTTCCTCAAATTTGGAGACCAGAACTGCACACTGCACTCCAGGTGTGGTCTCACCAGGGCCCTGTACAGCTGCAGAAGCACCTCTTTGCTTCTATACTCAAGTCTTCTTGTTATGGAAGCCAGCATGCTATTACCCTTCTTCACTACCTGCTGTACCTGCATGCTTGCCTTCATTGACTTGTGTACAAGATTCACCCAGATCTAGTGAAGTCAGTTGTGAGGGAGAATAAGAATATTTTCTTTTTGTATGCGACATGATTCTGCTCTCTTTTCTGTTTACTATGCTGTAACCATCTCTCCAAAATCCCTCCGCCCCCCCCCTCCCCCACCCCTCCACAATCAGGATGTTGTTACTGTGCTGATCTCTCCTCCACAGGAACAAACGCTAGCCAACAGACTGTCACTGGGCACAGTTGCCCTGAACATAGACAGGAAGTGTGGACTTCTCTGAATGTTCCTCTCACTGCTCTAATAAGGCAACTTTGGAACTTCCATAAGGAATATGCTTCAATAATTTAGTTATATAAATTGACAGACTTCTAAGTGCAGTTTTATTTGCTGTAAACCGTATTTTTCTTCGCATTTTGCCCTCAGTCCAAAACTTAAAGCGATAATTACAACGAACATATTCATTAAGACTAATTAATGAGTCAGGTTCGAATGAACATGATATTGGCTGGGAGATAGGTGGAATGGGACCAGTGGCTGTGGAGACTGCACGGGGAGTGTAATGATGGTCCCCAGTCATCATCTCTCTTTCTGACAGACAGAATTAAATCTAATGCATAACAAGGAAACAGCCAACATTTGGGAGGTGCAATGCTGAATGATAATGTGAACTAAAAGGATAATATTAAATGTGATAAAGTGAACTATATTGTATATACACACCATTTAATCATTGGGAATACGGATTGAGTAAGATCACCGGACCTGAAACATTAACTTTGATTTCTCTTCACAGATAGTGAGATCTGCTGAGCTTGCCCTCTAACTTCTGTTTTTTTTTGTTTGAGATTGATCATATTGTTCATATCTGGCAGGATACTTACAATTAAAAGCAGACACTAGACAAAATGTGAAGGGCAATGGAGACGATACAGGAGACTAACAGTAGAGATATAGTCATTCCAAGCTGGAAGAGACAATGTGCAGAGTTTCCCCCACTTTTGCTGTAAATAATTCTGTGATATGTAATCAAAGCCTTTGAAAAGGGAGTAGACAAACTAGTTCAATGAAGGACACAGAGTGATCCACAATCAATAATCTATTCCTATTATCTTATGAAATGTCAGCTGCCTCTAAAATGTATTTTCAAACAAAGTGGAGTTCCTGAGATTTACAGGATAATCAGAAAAAAAATTCTTTCTTTCCTTTGAATCTTAAAGAAGAAACAGATTTCGGCTGTTACACAGGTGTCACAGACACACCAACTATAATAGGAACAGAAAAGGACTACATTGTCCATATATAACCAAATTCAGCATGCAGCCCTGTCAAGAAACATGAAATATAGTGATACGGAAACATGAAACACAAATAAAAAATGATGGAGAAGCGCAACAGATGAGGAAGTATCTGCAGAGAGAAACAGAGTTAACATATCGAATATGATGTGACACTGTTCTGAAAAAGTCATATTGATATCAAAGGTAATTCTGTGTATCTCTGCTCAGAGGGTGCCAGACCTGCTGAGTTTCCCTCTATCGATTACTTTTTCTTTCTTAACTGTGACAAATTGACTGATCTGAACGATATAAGCAAAGCTGCTATCTCAGTTGAATCTCGAGTAATTTTTATGGACATTAAATGAGAAATTACAAAGTTCCTATGTTTGACAGAGCTCTAAATATCCATGACGTATTGCATCGTGATACAAAACCATCGTGAGACATTGTTGAAACAAAAAATGAAGTTGCTGCAAAAGGTGTGCAGCATCTGCGCAGAGCAATCATAATTAACGTTTCTAGTTCAGTGGCCCTTCCTCAGAACGGATGGTAGCCCTGAAAATGTTGATTAATATACAGCAGAGGCTGAATACTTGTTAATGGAGACTGTTAGTAGCGAACAATAGGGGGTGAGTCATGGAAGGCCACGTGAGAACTAGGCCTGGTGTACGGGTATGGGCATTGAGGAGTTCAGTCCTTAAGATTATTGAACATTATTTTGAGTCTGAATGGCTGCAGGAACTACCCGCGAAAAATGAGGTGTTGTTCTTCCAGCTTGCGTTGAAATGTCCTGGAACACTGCAGCAAGTCTGACGCAGAGATATTGGCTAGGGAACAGGATGGGGTATTAAACTGGCAGGCAACTGGAAACTCAGGGTCTCTTGCATAGGTACAGCTTGGTTATTCTGTGAAGTAGTCACCCAGTGTGCCTTTAGTTTCCCCAATGTAGAGCAGACCACAATGTGAGCAGTGAATGTAGTCGACCGGATTGTGGGAAATGTTGGTAGGATGCTGCTTCACCTGGGAGGCATGTTTGGGCCCTTGGATAGTGAGGAGGGAGGAGGTAAATGGGAAAGTGTTACACCTCTGACAGGGGAAAGTGAAGTGGAATTGTGGTGAGGTGGTAGGGGGGCGGTGTGTGGGGGAAGTGTGGGGAGTGAATAACGAGCAGACCAGGGTGTCCTGGAGGAAATGATCACTTCAGGAGGCGGTAAAAGGAAGAGGAGGCAAATATGTGTCTGGTGGTGGCATCTCGCTTGAGGTGGGGGAAATGCAGACTGATGATCTTCTGAATGTGAATGCTGGTGGGATGGTAGGTAAGGACAAGGGGAACTCTTCACGCTGTTGCAGGAGGGAGGAGAGGGGGTGAGGGTAGAAGCGCAGCAGGTGGGACAGAACTAGTTAGGGGCCCTGTCAACAACAGTGCTGGGGAATTCTCGGTTGAGGAAGAAGGTGGACATTTCAGAGGCACATTTCTGAAGCTGACATCAGGAGAAGCAATACGGTGGAGACAGAGGAATTTGGGGAATGGAATGGAGCCTTTGTAGGAAACAGGGTGTGAGGATGTATACTCCAGGTAGCTGTGGGAGTTGGTGTGTTAATACTCGATATCAGTGACCCGTCTATACCCAGAAACAGAAGCACAGATGTCAAGGAAAGGAAAGGAGGAGTCAGAGATAGACCAGGTGAAAGTGAGTGAGGAGTGCAAATTGGAAACGATAAACTTGTCCATTTCTGGACAAGAGAGAGGAACAGCAGCTATGATATCATCTACATATCGGAGAAAGTGTTGTGGATGGGGGGTGGAAAGAACTGGAACAAGGAATGGTCTACGTACCCTATGAAGGTACAGATATAACTTGAACCCACATGTGTATCCATGCACACCCCTCTGTGTGTCAGGAGCAGGCTGAAGCAATGGGTTGCCCAGGCAGTTCTGTTTGTGGATTTTCAGGACAATATAAAAGCGAGCTCTGCTATCAGAGGACCATCAGCTTCGGGACTGTTAGGTGGGGGTGAGTGGGTGGGAATCTCCAGATGAAATGTTGTCAGATTTAGTTAATAAAATGGTCTGATGTGCTATGGAAAGGTTATGGACGAGCAGTTGATATGTGGAAGTATCTGAGAGCTGGAACTCAGCCTCTGAAATGGAGAAGTGAGTCCACCACCCTTATCGACACAGGCTGAATAACACAGTCAGGGTTGGATCGAAGCATACAGCGTACAGTCTGTTCAGAGTGTGATAGGTTGGATCAGGTGAGGGGGATGCAGAGAAATTAAGACAATGAGTGTCACATGGAAAGTTCTCAATGAACAGATTGAGCTCAAGTAAACACCAGAGGAATGTGCCCAGGTGGAGGGACAGTGATGGAACTGAGTGAAGGGTCTGTGGGATGGGGAGTGGACTCTTGTCCAAAGAAATGGACACCGAGGAGAAGATGGTGAAAGAGGATTTCAACATTATGTCGTTACTGAAATTCATTAAAGTGGGCGCACAGCGGGATAAAGCTGAGACCTTTGCTGAGTACAGAACATTCAGCATTAGAGCGCGGAAGTTTAGGAGGGATGGTGAATACTCGACAGGAGGTGGACTTGGGGGAGGGGATGGATCAGATGAAATGTGAGGAGAGATTCAGGTGTGCATCATCGAGGTCCCCAAATGTGAGAAATGTGAAAAGGAGATGGGATGGACTCAGAGCACAGGGCATGGGTGGGGTGGCAGGCTCCAGAGGCTCATAGGCATCTCTAAGTGACTCCATCTTGTGGGCCTCGTATATCTGGTGAACATGGCAAATGAGCTGGAGAATGAAGTAGAATTGGGGAATGTTGAAGCCTTGAGCCAATGTGATGAGACGCTGTTGGACAGAGAAAATGCTGATCTCAGTGGCACTGACATCTTACGATCAGTCCTCAGAAAGTAACTGGTTGAAAATAATCAGAATCGTTATCTTATCGTAATCCTCTGATTTCATTGGGTTGACACTCAACCAGCAAGGTCTTACTTTTCTGAGACTTTAGACCAAACTGTGAAAACAGATGTATCTTGATGTTATTAATAAGTCAAATCCATCCATGGTTTGGAAGGCACTAGCAAAGGCTGAGTTTATTTGTCATTCCCAATAGCTCGAGGGAAGGTGTCATTGTTCAATGAGGAAGTTGCCAGCACAGAATTTCCTCTGATTCCCATTAACCACAGTTTGCTGAGGGGTAATGATGCTACTTGAGACAAATATTACTTTGATGCAAGGGACGTTACTCTGATCGCACTTCAAATGACATTGGAAAATCAGTTAAAATGGTAAAGAGCAAAATGATCGAACACGGCTTGTTTGAACAATGTGGTCACTGTCCTCACAAAGTTTTAGGAAAAGCTGATGCTTGGACTTCTGATTCTGAGGAGAGGTTTGTCCTGTTTGTGATGAGGCTGTTTGCTTGAGTGCTGTGACACAGAGGCAGAAAAAAATTCCACTCTGTATGGGTAACAGAACCATCCTTTTCATATTGTATTGGACAGTGACAGACACACACTATTGTCTGTTCGTATTGGACATTGATCATCCCAATCTCATTGTTGACTGATGACCAATAGCAGCATGAAACCAGCAGTTCCCATCTCCCTAGGTGGAAAGCAAAAAGAGCAAGGGATGGCCAGTGGAAATGGGAGTAACTAGGGAACTGGTGTAACTTACAGTGGGAGTGGGAGAAGAAAGACGTGAAGAGATATCATCAATGGGAGAGTATATAGCAGCAGAAGGGGTAAGACAAGGGAAGTAGGAGTGTTAAAAAAAAGAGTCGGAAGGCAGAGGAAGAATGGCTAATGAAGTTTTAGTGACTGGGAAAAAAAACTTGCTTTAGCAAAAGTGAGGTTGGGTGAAAAATTATCACTGTTCAGGAAAATTGGGATCTGGTTCCATTGAAAATTATGATTGAATGTACTTCTTTTTAAATCAGTTGATTCTTGTTCAGACTGCACATTCACTCTGTATTTCTGCATCTCCATCAAAAGCAGATGACATGTTCCAACAACCCCCCCCAGTATGGTGTCTCAACATTTTTGAATTTTTTTTAACAGTATGTATTTGCTTCCAATTCAAGGTAGACATGAGAATATGATTTGATCTCCTGCAGTTTGTCCAAAACATAGAAGTGAATTGAGTATTTATCCTCATCACATTAGCTGATTCAAGCAATGAGTTTGCGTCCATCCTGCAGATGAAAGATTCTTCAGTTCTGACTATTGTTACAAAGAACAGTGCCACACAAAAGGCAAATGTTCCACAGCAAGGTGCCAAACCATTGTTCATTCTAAATTACGTATACATTTTATGAATAAGACATGTTGAGGGGCAGAGTTTAAAAGGTGAATTCAACTCTATGTTGAAAATGCAATTTGCAGCTCCTTCATAATAGGTATTAACTACATCACTTTGTAAATTCCCAAAAAAAGAATAGCAAGAGATTGGAATTCTTAATTCTTCTTCTGTGAATAACATTTGGAGAATAAGAAGGAAATCAAGATTTGTTTGTGATATTCATAAATGATGATGGTGAGAATGTGGAAGATGGATAGCAGTGGAATGATAACTAATGGGGATGACACAAAGATTAGCTGGGTGGTTCACAGTGAGGAGGAAATGGTTAGGCTACAGGACGATATAAACAGCTGATTTCTATATCCAGATTAATGGCCGATGAAGTTTAACACTGATAAATGTGAGATGATGCACATCTGAATTAACAAGACAAGTGAGTACTCAGACTGTGAAGGGCGAGGGCTAAATTTGCACCTTTTTTCATTGCAGCAGGGAAGGTTGAGGAGGGAACCTGGTACAGGTGTACAAGAGCATAAGGGGAATGGAGATGATGAACAGACAGCAAATGTTTCCCTTACTCAAAGGGTCAAAAACAAAGGGATACATGCTTAAAGTGAAAGACAGGGGATTGAGAGAGGATTTGTGAGTCTGTTTTGAACTGAGAGGGTGGCACAGACATTGAATATAAAATCCCTACTGTGCGGACATAGGCTCTTTTGCCCAACCTTTCCACATTGACCCTCCAAAGACTAACCCACCCAAACACGTTCCTCCTATATTTACCCCTGACTAATGCACCTAACCTACACATCCCTGAACAATATGGGCAATTAAGCACGGCCAATTCACCTAAGCTGCACATCATCGTATTGTGGGAAGAAACTGGATTACCTCGAGGAAACCACGCAGACACAGGGAGAATGCGCAAAATCCATACAGGCAGTCACCCAAGGCTGGAATCAAACCTGGGTCCCCAGTGTTCTAAGGCAGGATTGCTAACCACAGATCCGCCATTCTACCCCTGGTGACATGTGTCTGGAATGCATTGCCTTGGCGGGTGATTGAGCAGGTAGTCTCACAATCTTTTAAAAAATTCTTTGGATATGCATTTGGTGGTGCAGGCTCACATTTTAATTCAATGATTCTATGTGGAGGCAGCCATGAGCACTCTGATCTATTCTGAAGCAATAGCTAATGGCAGTTCCTGGTTAGTTCCATTGACTGTACTCAGTAAGTGAGCCTCCAGTGAAGTGCTGGTGTTATCATCCACTTTCTCTTCAAGTGTTTCGGTTTCCTTGGGTTGGTATTGTAATTTCCTGTGATGATGATGTCATTTTCAGCCCTTTTTTCTCAGAGGGTGGTAGATGGAGTCAAAATTGATGTGTTTGTTGATGGAGTTCTGGTTGGAATAGCATGTTTCCAGGAATTCTTGTGCTTGTCTCTGTTTGGCCTGTCCTAGGATGGATATGCAGACTTAGTCAAAGTGACGTACTTCCTCATCAGTACGTAAGAAATTATGGTTGGGGTCATGTCTTTTGTGGCTAGTTGATGTTAATAAATCCTGATGACTAGTTTTCTGCTTGCTTTTCCATTATAGTATTTGTTATAGTTCTTGCAAGGCTTATTGTTCCTGGAGCAGAACAGACAAAGATGTGAATTTATTGCGGTGCTCAAAAGTGTGAAAAATGTTGCAGAGTCGAAAAAGATTACTCTATTAGTTGGCATTACAGTATCAAGGAATTCTAATTTCAAGGTTGTCAGCAAAAGAGCTCGGAGTGAAATAAGGAAAAATGTCTTATTTAGAGAGCTGTTTCGAATTGGAATTGACTGGCTAGGAAAGTTGTGGATGAAGATTCAAAAGAGAACAGGATATATATTTGAAAATTATGAATTTAACGGGCAATAGAGAGAGGGCTAGCAAATAGGAGGTGCTTGGGGGACATATTTGGAGCTGATTCATACCTAATGGCCAATGGCGTCCTCCCGTACTTTAAAGGGGTACCGTGTTAGGGAGCTGGAGCTGGGTGGCACGGTCGCTCAGTGGTTAGCACTGCTGCCTCACAGCCCCAGGGACCAGGTTCCAAAACCAGCCTCGGTATGTGTGGAGTTTGCATATACTCCCCGTGTCTGTGTGGGTTTCCTCTGGGTGTTGTGGTTTCCTCCCACAGTCCAAAGATGTGCAGGTTAGGTGAATTGGTCATGCTAAACTGCTCATAGCGTTGGGTGTAGGGGAGTGGGTCTGGGTGGGCTGCTCTTCAGTGGGTCGGTGCGAACTTGTTGGGCAGAAGGGCCGGTTTCCACACTGTAGGTACTCTAATCTCGGATGCACGCAGGGTCATCCGAGATACTGAGAACTTCATAGATAAGTGCTTTAGTGTGGTGGCCACACCCAAGACACGCCCCTAGTTATGTTTCTTTAATGACTGCAATATTCCAGTCGAACATTCATCGCCCTGAGTTCATTAGCCTTACCTGTCAGTCCTGTTGTATTTAAATAAACACAATTTAATCCAACAGGCGATCCTTGCATCCTGACCTATTCCAGGCAGAGAGTAGATGGGCGACCACCGTGAATGGCAATGGGAGTAGGCAGGAAGTGCAGGAGTCCCCTGTGGCCATTCCTCTCGAAAACAAGTATACCATTTTGAATTGTTGGGGGCGATGAACATTCAGGGGAAAGCAACAGTAGACAGGTTGGTCGTACTGGCTCTGAGGCACAGCGGGAAAGAATATAAGTAAACAGGACGTTAAATATAGGAGGGTCGATTGTTAGAGGAACAGATCGGAGATTCTGTGGTCACAAACGGGAATCCAGGATGGTGGGTTACCTCCCAGGTGCTCGGGTCAAGGATGTCTCCAAGTGGCTGCAGAACATTCTCAAGGGGGAGGGGGAGCAGCCAGAAATCATTATGCACATTAGCACAAATGATACCCGCATAAATAGGGACGAGGTCCTGCAGTGTGATTAGAGAGAGCTAGAAGAAACATTTTTTTTAAAAAAACCTTGACAGTGGTAACCTCCTGAGAGGAAGATTATCGTCAGAGACTTGCACTGGAGGGGACACCAATAACTTGGCGGCCAGTTTTGCTAGTGTTACAAGGCAGTGTTTAAAATAGTTTGGCAGGGGGTGGTATCCTCAAGAGCAGCGAGGCAAGTGCAAGTCTGGAAGGAGATACAGTAATCCGAAATCAGTAAGATTAGGCTGGAAAACGACAGAGAGAAAGTACTGCCTTTTGGATTAAATTGCATCTATTTCAATGCAAGAAGACCTACAGGAAAGGCCGATGAGCTCAGGGCGTGAATATGTAGGTGGAACTGGTATATTATAGCCAGGATAGAAACATAGCTTAGTGATGGATAGGACTGACAGCTTAATGTACCAGGGTAAATGTGTTTTAAACAAGACAGAGATGGTGGAAGGAGGGGAGGGGAGTTGCATTTCCGATTAAGGGGAGTACAACAGCAGTAATCAGAGATAAAATAACTGATGGATCACCCAATGAGGCTTTGTGAGTGGAGGTAAGAAATAGGAAGGGGATGGTGACATGTACTATAGGCCCCCAAATAGTCAATAGGAATGAGAGTAACAAATATGCAGGAAGAGAAGGGAGATACCTGCAGGAGCAATAGGGTTATCATAATAGGGGATTTTATTTTTTCTAACATAGACTGGAACTGCCTGAGCGTTAAGGGATTGATGAGATAAAATCTGTAAATGCGTCACGAAAGTTTCCTCAAGCGGTATATAGAGTGTCCTACTCGGGAAGGGGCAAAATTCAAAATTTTCTTAGGAATAGGGCAGGACAGGTGACTGAGTTAATAGTAGGGAGCACTTTGGGACAGTAACCACAGTTCGATTAATCTTCAAATAGTTATGGAGAGGGACAAAACAGGTCCACAGGTTCATGTTCAAACTTGGGGCGTGGTTCAGGTACAAGCAGCTGGGATCAAGGGAATCCCTGGAGATACATAAGGGATACAGGAGTCTGTGGAAGAAGGAAATCAGTAGGATGAAAAGGGGGCAAGAAAGAGCCTTGGCTGAGAAGATTAGAATGAATCCAAAAAGGTACTTTAAATATACTAAAAGAAAAAGCAATAGCTACAGTGAAAATAGGACCCCTCAAAGATCAAAGTGGACAAGTACGTGTCAAACCATAAGAGATAGGTGAAGTCCTCAATGAATATTTCTACATTATGTTTACCGTGGAGAAATACATGAATACTTGGGAACTTGAGGAAGTTAGTTGTGATATCTCAGGGACAACCAATGTCATAGTAGAGAAGATTTTGGACGCAATTTTTCTTTCATGCGCAATTCATTATAGAACTCGATTCTCTGATGTGTCAAAATTCATTGACACCCACTCGCACCCCTGAAACATTTCAGTGATGTCGCCTCCCCTAACTGTCTGGTCCCAACCATCACTATCCTCTGAGAGAAGGAAACACTCCCCACACATATAGCTTGGCCAATTGACAAGAACAAAAGATGTGAACACACCGTCAGAGTGATTGACCCTGATATCATGGCAGTAATTGACTGAGCAAGGTGTCAAGGAGACTGAACAAAATTGAATTTGATGGAAATCAGTTGTAAACTTCCCACTGGTTGGATCATTCATAACACAATGTGGCTGGTGGACATATATCCTCTCAGTGCCTGAATATCTCTGTGGACAATCGCAGGGTAGCTTTTCGGCACAAACATTTTCAGATGCTTCATCAATGTTTTTCCCTCTGTAATGCGATCAGTGGTGGGGATGTTCTGTGGAGATCACATAATGTTCAGAACAATGCGTCACCTCGTCGGGTATTAAAGTATCGAATCTGAACAATATTCAAGCTTGTGCTGTTAATGTATAGGTAACATTAATCAAAAGCACTGCTGGGCAATAAATATTTCCACGGTTAAAAAGATGGAACCCCTACAGCAACTCTAGCTGGTTTCACAGTCAAATAAGAAAGCCATTCAGCCCATCAAAACCATTGGATAAAAAACAGATGCAACGCATTCCCTCTCTCCTGCCTATTCCACAAGAAGACAATTAAAAAAAAATACAGCAGCTATTGGAATCCAAAATAGACATGCAGGAGGCTGGAAGAACAGAATAAGCAAGACAGTGTCAAGACATCGAGAAGTCAACGCCTAGGATATAACCCTTCGTCAGGACTGTGGTTAGGAGTAAGGGGTCTATAGATAAAGGGGCGGGTGAGGGAGGAGGAGGCAGAGTGGCAAGATGGGCATAAGTGAACCCACATAAAGGGTATCAGCCGGTTGGTGATGGGAGGACTGAATCCAGTTGGTAGCTGGATCAAGTGTTCAGAGGAAGCCAAGGAGGGCAAGGCTTGGGAAGGTAATCATAGGATTAGAAGGAAGGTTATTTGAAATTGGAGAATTCAATGTTGAGTCCCCAGGGTGTAGGCTGCACAGGTTACATATCAGGTCTTGTTCCTCCAGTTTATGGTTTGGTTCATTGTGGCAATGGAGGAGGCCAAGGATGGCCATGTCAGAAAGGGATTTGGGGGTGGGGGGGGGGAGAATTGAAATATGAAGTGATTGGGAGGTCAGGTCAGCCCTTAGAAGCCTGACTGCAATACTCATCAAATCATTCACTTCATTTACATTTGGTCTTCCCGATGCAGTGAAGACCAGGTCGGGTGCACCAGATGCAGTAAACTAGGTTTGGATCCCACCAGCTGGCACATCTCCCACAAGACTGTTCCCTTCGTTATCGTGCTACACTCCCCACCAATCTCCCCCATAACCACCAGGTACCTTCTCCTGCAACCACAAATGCCGGCAGACCACCACTTCCACCTCCTTATAGGGCTTCAATCAGTACTTGCTGGTCAGACAGAGATTCACCTGCCTCTCTTACAACCGAGTTTACTGCATCAGATGCTCCCGATGTGGTCTTTTCTACATTGGGGAGACCGAACATAAACTAAGGGCACATTTCACTGAGCATCACAGCCGGGCCTGCAAGAGCCAAACTGACCTTCCAGTCACCGCCCATTTGAATTCCCCTTCCAACTCCCTTTCTGACATAACCACCCCTGGCCGCCTCTGTTGTTTTGGTGAGGCAGACCGCAAATTGGAGGAACAACAGCTCATCTGCCTGGCAAGCCTACCACATGGAAGATGTAACATTGACTTCTCCAATTTGAAATAACCTTGGTACCCATGCCCTTACTCCATTTGCTGCTCATACTCCTCCCTTCCATTCCACCTAATGACTCCGCCTTCCAGCTCCCAACTGGATTCATCCCTCCCATCAGAACCGGCCATTAGGCCCTCGATGATGCACTGACCTTTGAAGTATTCTCAGCTCGTCCCCAACACTATCTCAAAATCATCCATGTGCTTATCTAAGGATGGTTCAAGTCCCCCTAATGTGGCTGAGTTGACTACATTAGCAGGTGGGGCATTCCAAGCCCTTACATCTCTCTGTGAAACGAACCTGTCTCTGATGTCTGTCTTAAATCTATCACCCCTCAATTTGTAGCTGTGCCCCCTCGTATATGCTAACGTTAACATCCTAGCAAAAAGACGTTAACTGTCTACCCATCTTATCCTCTGATCATCTTGCATGTCTCTACCAAATTCCCTCTTAGGCTTCTTCTTTCCAATGAGAACAGACCCAAGTCTCTCAGCCTTTCCTCATACGACCTTCCCTCCAGACCAGGCACCATCCTGGTAAATCTCCTCTCCACATTTTCCAATGCTTCCACATCCTTTTTGTAATGGGGCGACCAGAACTGTACACAATATTCCAAGTGTGGCCGCACCAGCGTTTTGTATAGTTGCAGCATGATATTGTGGCTCTGGAACTCAATCCCTCTGCGAATGAACCCTAACAAACTGCATGCCACCTGAACAGCACTACCAACCTGGGTGGCAACTTTCAGCGCTCTATTAACATGGACTCCAAGATCACTCTGCATATCCACACGACCAAGGATCTTTCCATTGACCCAGTACTCTGCCTTTCTGTTATTCTTCCCAAAGTGCATCACCTCACATTTAGCTGGATTGAACTCCATTTGCCATCTCTCAGCCCAATTCTGCTGTTTATCCAAGTCCCCCTGCAACCTGTAACATTCTTCCAAACTGCTCACAACTTCACCGACTTTAGTGTCGTCTGCAAATTTACTACTTCATTCACCAGTGCCTGCGTCTAAGTCATTTATAAAAATGTCAAACAGCAGTGGTCCCAAAACAGACACTTGTGGCACACCAGGCTGAAACCGGACTCCAGGCTGAATATTTTCCATCAACCACCACTCTCTGCCTTCTTTCAGAAAGCTAGTTTCAAATCCAAACTGCTAATTCACCGTGAATTCTACGCCTCTGCGTTTTCTCCAACAGCCTACCACGTCGAACCTTATCAAAGGCTTTACTGAAGTCTATGTATACCAGGTCATCTGCCCTACCCTCATCTACATGCTTGGTCACCTTCTCAAAAAAATCAATGAGATTTGTGAGACAGGATCTGCTTTTGACTAAACCATATTGACTATCTGAAATCAAATTGTTGCTTGCTAGATGATTATAAATGTTATCTCTTATCATCCTTTCCAATACATTTCCTACAACAGAAGCAAGGCTCACTGGTCTATAATTGCTTGGGTCATCTCTACTACCCTTCAAGAACAAGGGCATAAAATTTGCAATCCTCCAGTTTTCGGGTACTAAAACTTTAGACAATGATGACTCAAATATCAAAGCCAAAGGCTCTGCTATCTCCTCCCTAGATTCGCAGAGAATCCTTGGATAAATCCATTCGGTCCAGGGGGTTTCTCTACTTTCACTCCTTCCAGAATTGATAACACCTGTTCGTAACTAACCTCGATCATTTCTAGTCTAATATCTCATACCTCATTCTTCTCCTCTACAATATTCACCTTTTCCTGAGGGAAAACCGATGAGAAATGTTCAATTAGCAACTCTCTGATCTCCACAAGGTCCACACTCAACTTCCCACTTCTGTCTTTGACTGGGCCTATTCCTACCCTAATCATCCATTTATTCCTCACATACCTCTTTAGGGTTCTCTTCTATTCTATTTGCTAAAGACTGCTAGTGTCCTCTCTATTTTCTTCTTAACTCTCGCTTAAATCCATCCTAGATGATCTGTAACTCTCCATCGCCTCATCTGAACCATCTTGCCTCATCAACACATAAGCCTCCATCTTCTTCTTAACAAAAAGTGCAATTTCTGTTATAAACCACGGTTCCTTACCTTATCACTTCTTCCCTGTATGACAGGTAAATACCTATCAAGGACACACAATAACTGTTCCTGAAACCAGCTCCACATTTCCTCTCTCTGCATCCCCTGTATTTTGCTACCCCATTCTATGCATCCTAATTCTTGCCTAATCACATTATAATTGCCCTTACCCAATTGATAATTCTTGACCTGTGGCATGTACCTATCCCTTTCCATCGCTAAACTAAACATATCTGAATTATGGTCACTGTCTCCAAAGTGTTCAACTACAACTAAATCAAACACTTGGCCTGGCTCACTACCAAGCACCAGATCCATTGTGGCCTCCCCTCTTGTCGGCCCTTTGACATACTGGGTCAGGAAACCCTCCTGTACACATTGGTCAATAACTGATCCATCCGACGTATGAGAGTTATAGCATTTCCAGTCAATGTTAGGAAAGTTAAAGTCCCCCATAATGATCACCCTGTTCCTTTCACTCCTACCCGGAATAATTTTGCTAATCCTCTCTTCCACCTCCCTGGAACTCTGAGGAGGCTATAAAAAAATCTCCAAGCAGTGTGACCTCTCCTCTCCTGTTTCTAACCTCAGCCCACACTACATCAGTTGGCGAGTCCTCAGCAAAAGTTCTCAGAGCCAGCATTATACTATCCTTGGCTAAAAAGACCACACCTCCTCCTCTTTTATCGTCTTGCCTGTTCTTATTGAAAGATCTTGAACATCTTTCACCCAAGTTCCTATAATAGCTATGATGTCCCAATCCAATGTTCTGAAACATGCGCTGAGTAGATTAGCCTTCCCTGTAAATCCCATTGCACTGAAGTAAATGCATTTTAGTTCTTCAGAATTACTCTATACTCTGACTCTCTCATCTTTCTTTTCTAACTGGCATGTTCTCATCATATTCAGAAATTTCTCCATCCATCCTTCCATTTACACTGCTACTTAGAGTACCTCTACTTGCCTTGTCTGTCAATATAAGTTCTGCCTTTATGGGTGAGCAAATCTCCCTGCTAAGCGAAAGGTGGCTTTCCCGTTTAGATTAGACCGATCCTTTTGGAACGGGCCTTTTCTATTTCTAAAGACATTCCAACCTCCCAAAAATCTGAATCCGTTAACAGCACAGCAGCTCTTCGTGCCATTGATTTTTTCTCCTTTAATCTTTCTTTTTTTTCCTTCCCTGCTTGAATTTGTCAGAAATTACTATTTTAAGGTTTTATTTTTAATCCATTACATCAACTCTTTAATTCACTCCAGACTGTTTTAGTCTATTCCCTAAAAATGTCATTCATACCAATATATACAATAATTTATGGGTTCTAAATCACACCTTTAACAATATGCTTAAGACTTTCAGAGACGTTTTAATCCTAGTACCGATAAACCAATAAACTATCCTAAATTTTCGCCCACTGCCACAGAATGTCCTGTTTATGCCCCTGACAGGAGAGACCCCTGTCGCAATAATTATACAAAATCTTCTCAATCGCTGCCTATCATAAGATTTATTCCAACAGTCCAAAGCCCTTCAATTTTCCTCAGAGAGACTACCCCCTTCAACAGTTCCAAATACTGAACATCTGTTTGATAGAGGAATAGCCATCGGAGACTTTTGAACGACCTTCTTACCTGTCCTGACAGTCACCCATCTATCTGACTGATTTTGCTGGATAATAACTTCCAGCTATCTCTCCCTCTACCTGAAATATATGGCCTTAATGTTATTACACTTATAAACAGAATTTTGCATGATATTAAAATAGAAAATATATCCATATACATATCAAACATATTAAAAATAAATAAAATCAACCATTTGGAAAACTAACTCAACAAAAATATTCCTCTGCAATAAATTTCTCGAAGAAGAATGTCTTCTCCAGAGCTGAACACGTGTCGGACTCTCCAGAATAAAGGCACATCTTCCTATTTAAAAATAGTTTTTGAAACAAAAAAAAACTTGTACATTTGAAACAAAGAAGATGACTTTTGAAGCATATGTAAACTTTTCTAGTTTGTTTTGTAGAGAAATTTGAACGTTTGAAAGAATTTTTTTTTTGTTTTTTTGAATTTCTATAAAACAAAATGGAAAAATAATCTTATATTAATAAACTATATGAACTACATTAAATGGAATATAAAACTATAATTAATCTTTAATTATGCTTGCAATCCCACCACCGGCTGTAAGATCCATACTGCTCTAAGAAAACCTATTAAACCTTTTTTTTTACAATTTAAAGAAGAGTGGGCATATGTTCTAATAATTTGTTTCAAATGCAGGGTAGACTTGGCGATATGATTTGATCTCCTACCGTGTGTATATGTGCAGCATTTAATTAAATCTTTATCCTCATCTCTCCAGCTCCTTCAAGCAATCATATGAGCCTGTGCCCATCCTGCAGATGAAAAATTCCTTCAGCTCTGAGCATTGCAGGGAATATTACAAAGAACGTTATCCACGTCCACGTAAAATACAAATGTTGCAGAGGAAGTAAGCCCGACCTAGTCCAATATTAAACACATGCAAGCATTATGAATAAAACATACAGAGAAGAATAGGATAAAAGGAGAATTCAGCTACATGTCCAATACAAATCTGTGGCTCTCTCATAAAAAAGACCTCAACTGCATCACGCTGTAAATTCACCAAAAATAGGAAGAACAAGAGACTGGCATTCTTAATTCTTCTCATTTGAACATCTGAAGAACAGAAGAAATAAGACAATTCTTATCTGTGAGCTTCATAAGTGATGATGATGAGAATGTGAGGGATGGATTTTGGGGGAATGATAAATAATGTTATGGATGACACAAAGGTTAGGTGGGTGGTTCACAGTGAGGAGGAACATGCTAGTTTAAAGATGATATAAAGGGCTTGTTCAGGTGGCTAGATCAATGGCTGATGAGATTTGACTGATAAATGTGAGGTGATACATTTCAGAAGTAACAAGACAAGAGAGAGTACTCAAACTATGATGAGGGGTTAGATGTTTTTGAAGCAGAGGAGGTTGAGAGGCGTTCCTGATTGAGGCAATTAAGAGCATGAGGTTTATGGACAGTTTGAACAGAGAGCAGCTCTTCCCCTTACTCGAGTGCTCAATACAAAGGAGACATAATTTTGAAGTGAAAGTGATCTCACCATTAATCTGTAAAGCTTAATTGCAGATTGATGTTGAATTTAGATTCCAGCATTTGCAGTGGCGGCATTTGAATCTGAGTTCCCAGAATATTATCTTGATCGCTGAATCAGCAGTTGGCGATAATACCACCAGGACATCACTTTCATCTTATCATAATCTTCTTTGTTAAGGTATGAATGACGTTTTATCATTTTTTACAATTCCTCTTCCACTCAGGAATAAACTTTAATTGATGTGTTTTTGCTATCTTCCTAAGTATTTGCCATTGTTCTTCAAATGTTCTGCCCTTCAATGTTATTTTTGCGAGTCCATTCAGGCCAATCCTTCCACATAATTATCACTGCCCGATACTAAAACCCTTGTATCTTTGAATCCGAATGTGAAACTCCAGCATGTTATGGTCACTCTTTCGAGAGGATCCTCTACTATAAGATGATTTATCACTCCTTTCTCATTATTCACACCAAATCTAAAAGCCAGTTTTCTGGTTTGTTGTTTTAAGAAATAATCCCTCATACATTCTGCGCATCGTTATTTGAGGCTACCCTTGCCAAATTGATTAATTAAGCCAATATGTATATACAGATTGCTCACTCTTGTGCCCTTCTCACAAGCCATTGGTATTCCCTGGTTTTTGAAAGTATGTTTGGAGGATGGGAGTATTGTGGCATGAAATTACTCCTAGAAGCAGGTTTGCTTCCATGTGCTTTATTTGGATCCAAACTGATTTGTCATTTTGGTCTCTCGTGCTAATGTCATTTTAATGCAGCCTTGATATCATTCTTAATCAATGCAGTAACTCAACCTGCTGTACGTTCTTGTCTGAGTAATGAGTCCCCTTGGACATTTCACTTCCCAACACTGACCTTCCTCCCCACCAGGCCGTATCTTTTTAACTCTGTTTGTGCAGTTATTTTTTCCAAATATTCCATGCATTTAGGTACAAGGTATTTACATAAGCTCTATTGGATTGGTTTATCACCTTTAGTACTTTTGGCGCACTCCACACACTCCATTCTTATTTTTTGATCTCCGATAATACTGAACTTATCATTTCCACTCACATTTTTAAAATTGCTATGATTATTTTCCTCAGCATAGTCATTAGACTGGCCCTGCCTGTCTATTCTATTAAACTCTAATTTCAGCTCGCTTGTTGTCCTGCTGCTCTGGTTTTCAGTCTCCTGCATTATTCATTTAACTCCACCCAAGATGCATCATCAAACCTCCCTGCCAGGATGTTGGTGTCCCTCCAGTTAAAATGGACCCTGTCCTTTTTTACAGGTCCCACCTGCCCTGGACAAAATCCCAACGAGCCACAAATCTGAAACCCTCTTCCTGAACCAGTTCTTCCACCACATATTAAAGTTTTCTCTCTTCATCTTCCTTGTCCCACTTCCACCTAGCAGGAGGATTAACCCAAGATTACAAGCCTAGATATCCTGCATTTCCACTCAGGTCAATCTCCCTGCACTCTCCTTGCAGGATCTTGTCACATTTCCTGCCAATGTTATTGATACCAATGTGTACCACTGGCTGTAAACCCTTCCCTTCAGTATGCCCTGAGACTTCTCGGAGACATCCCTGATCCTCGCACCAAAGACATTTTTTATGAAGAATGCATAGAATCGTCGAATCCCTATATTGTGGAAATAGGCCATTTGGCCCAACATGCCCACACTGACCCTCCAAAGAGTAACCCACCCAGACCTGTTAGCCTATTCTCATACTCTATATTTACCCCTGACTAATACACCTAACCTACACATCCCTGAACACTATGAGCGTAGTAACCTGGCCAGAGCCAGTCTCCTACCATATATTGATTCTGCTTTCGCACCACAGAAACTGTCAGTACTTCTGAGGATTCCCAGTGACTTCTGGTTTTGACACCAATGATGATCACATACTGATCAAAACATATCCAACTCAGATCTGAAAAAAAAACCTGAATTGATTTTCTCAAAAAAATTCCAAATATTTGGTCATTCAAGGATCACAGCAAATATCCATTAAATTATTTTTGTTTGGTCCATGATTGTCATTTGTTCACTTTGCCAATCCATGAATAAAAGACATGTTTGCATGTTTTGTGCATTATCTTTTGGGAGGAGTTAGAGAGAGGTGGTGGTAGTGGGGGGGGGGGGAAACGGGCTGGGACCAGGGGGTTGCTGGGAAGGTTAATTTCCCACTTAAAATGGACTTACCTCGAGCATCAGGCCTCCATTTGCTGCAGCGGTGAGAGCGAGGAGCGGAGTGGGAGTGGACGAATTGTGCGCTGGGAGGGTAAGTGATCTAACATATTTGGACAGCGTTTGAACGTGAGACACTACACGTGTAATGTCTCCCACCCCGAACTCCACATCTAACCAATGCAAAAGAACTCTGTACTGTGTTGATAAGGTGCTTCTCTTCTTTTTTTTTTACTCCTGTGATTGGTTAAAGAAAACCCTTTCCTTTCCGTGTATCTAATTTAAGACCAAGTTAAGCTTTAGAATAAAAGTGACAGGAGATCTCAAAGCCCCCATGTTATGCTCCACTTGCTCAATGTGGGAGCTCAGGGACACAGCTGCTGTCCCTGTTCTCGTGCAGGATGTGTGTCCATATCCCTGCACTCTCCTTACAGGATCTTGTCACGTTTCCTGCCAATGTCATTGGTCCCAATGTGTACCACAGCCGCTGGCTGTTCACCCTCCCCTTCAGTATGCCCTGAGCATGCTCGGAGACATCCCTGATCCTCGCACCAAAAACACTTCTTATGAAGAACGCGTAGACGGGATGATGGCTCTGGAGTGGTGGATGGACTCACCTTGGAGCACACACAATGCGGAGGAGGTTGTAGATAGCACATTCAGTGAACTGATCACATCACAGATTAGGATTGCTGAAGGAGAAAGGGAATTGGTGACCAAAAGCAGAGAAAGAGCAGGAAGGCACTGCAGGTGTCCCCTGCGGTCACCTCCTTCCTTAGCAGGTATACTGTTTTGGATACTGTTTGGAGAGATGGCTCACCCCAGGTGAAGACAGCAGTAGCCACGTTAAATGCACCGTGGTTGGACCTGCTGTTCAGAAGGGCGGGAAAAATACTGGATTGGGTAGGTCATAGGGGATTCAATTGTAAAAGGAGTATATAAGCATTTTTCTGTTCGAAGTCAAGACTCCAGAATGGTTTGTTGCCTTCCAGGTGCAAGGGACAGTAATACCTCGGATCGACTGAAGAACATTCTGAAGGGGGAGGGAGAATATCCAGTTTTCATGGTGCATGTAGGCACCAATGATATAGGTTTAAAAAATCAGGATGAGCTCCTACAAACACAATTTAGGGAGTTAGGAGTCAAGTTAAGAAGTTGGACCTCAGAGGTTGTAATATCAGGATTGCTACCAATGCCACGTGCTAATCAGAGTAGAAATGAAAGGATAGCATTGCTTGAGAGATGGTGCAGGAGGAAGGAGTTCTGATTTTTGAGACATTGGGACTAGTTATCTGGGAGGTGGAACTATTACAAATTGGACCGCCAACACCTGAATTGGAATGGAAACAATGTACTTCGGGGTACTTTTGCTAATGCTGCTTCGGAGGGTTTAAACTAATGTTGTAGAGGGATGGGAACCAAATGAGGAGCTTAGTTGATATTAAGGAAATAGCAACTGCAGCCTTTAAGGAAATAGATAATGATGTCAGCATGAGTTAGGGGAAGAGTCGGAAGGAGTAGATGATGAACACAAAGGGACAGGTTATCTGAAGTGCATTTGTTTTAATGCAAGAAGTGTAGTATGTGCAGATAAACACAGGGCTTGGATTAGTACCTGGGAGTTGATATTATTGCTATTACTGATACTTGGTTGAGGAAAGGGCATGATTGGCAAGTAAATATCCCAGGATATTAATGCTTCATGTGGGATAAACAGGGAGGTAAAGGGGTATAGGAGTTGCATTACTGGTCAAAGAGGATACCACAGCTGTGCTGAAGGAGGGCACTATGGAGGACTCAAACAGTAAGGCAATAAGGGTAGAGCTCAGAAATAGGAAGGGTGCAGTAACAATGTTGGGGCCTCCCAACAGTGAGCGTGAGATGAAAGTACAAATATGGAAACAGATCATGGAAAGATGTGGGAGCAAAATGGTGGTGGTGAAAGGCGATTTTATTTTCGCAACATTGACTGGGGTTCACTTAATATTAGAGGACTGGATGGAGCAGAATTTGTAAGGAGCAGACCGGAGGGTTTTTTGAGCAGTATGTAAACAGTCCAACTCAGGAAAGAGCCATTTTTGTCCTGATGCTGGGGAATGAGTCTGACCAGGTGGTTGAAGTTTCAGTTGGGGATTTCTTTGGGACTATTGATCACAATGCCATACATTATAGAATACGCAAGGACAAAGACAAGAGTTGTCCTAAAGGAAGAGTGCTAAATTGGGGGAAGGCCAACTATACCAAAATTCAGCAGAAGTTGAGGAATATAGATTGGGAGCAGTTGTTTGAAGGTAAATCCACATTTGATACGTGGGAAGCTTTTAAAGAGAGGTTGATTAGAGTTGAGGTCAGATATGCTTCTATGGAAATGAGGGGTAGGAATGGCAAGATTAGGGAACCATGGATGACAGGTGAAACTGTAAGACTAGCTTAGTGGAAAAAGGAAGTGTCCATAAGGTCTAGACAACTGAAGACAGACAAAGCTTGGGAAGAAAATCGGGAATGTAGGACCAATATGAAACAAGGAATTAAGAGGGCAAAAAGGGGTCATGAGATATATTTAGCAAACATGATTTTGGAAAATCTCAAAGACTTTAATTCATATATCAGTAGCAAGAGGGTAGCTAGAGGAAGGGTTGGACCACTCAAGGACAAAGGAGGAAAGTTATGCATGGAGTTAGAGGAAATGGGTGAGATTATTAATGAGCACGTTGTATCAGTATTCACCAAGAAGAAATGTTGACATTAGGTGTGAATGCTTGATTCCTCTAGGTCACGCTGAAATAAGGACGTGTTGGTTATTCTAAAAGACATTAAGGTACCAGGTTCCCAGGTCCGGATGGGATCTTGGATGAGAGAGGAAACAGGTGGGACTATAGCAGATATCTTTGCAGCATCTTTGAACACGGGTGAAATCCCGTAGTACTGGGAAATTGCTAATGGTGTTCCCTTGTTTAAGAATGGCGACCCTGGCGTTAGTGGTATGGAAGCTGCTGGAGAAATACTGAGGGATAGGATGTATTCCCAGTTGGAAGAAAACGTGCTCATCAGTGATAGGCAACATAGTTTTGAGCAGGGAATGTCATGTTTTGCCAACTTAACACAATTTTTTGAGGAAGTGACAAAGTTTCTTGTTGAGTGACGGTCATTAGATGTCATATACATGGACTTTAGTATAGCGTTTGATAGGGTTCCCCATGGTACGCTGATTGAGAAAGTGAAGTCGCATACGGTCCAGGCTGTACTAGTTAGATGGATAGTCTAGTCCCCTATTCCCTTTCTTCTTCTTGGCTGTCTTTTCTGCAGCATGATCTGCTCTCTGTGTGAGCTATTCACCTAAATCTCAGCGTCACAGATGTCCCATAGAGTCTCTAGTTACTATCTGAGCTCCAAGACCAAGTGTTCATCTAGGACACGAGCAGGGGCTATGACTTCCCAACGTAACAGAACATATTTTCCATCTAACAAACATGTCTTGTCATGTCTTAAAATGCAACATGTCGAGAGTAACTTAATTAATTACTTAGAATTAAATTAACATCAGGGAAAAAATAACAATATGGTTAACTCCCTTATACAACTGTGGCTTACTGAGGGTAATATATATATTGGCTCAAAATTTCACTTCTGCCTCTTATTTCTGAGTTCAATCCTTACTTCAGAAGTTGAAAAAACAAATTTGCTAACTTCTATCAATTCACTGACAGTCCCTAATAACGGTGTATTATCTGCCAACGAATTTACAGCCTTTTCTGTGAAGGCTTTTGTACTTCTTCCAAATTCAGTGCAGGCCCGTCCCAGCAGCAGAAAGTTATCTGTGTGACTCCCAGGTACGTGTAATCCTCCAGCTCCCACTCCACTCTGCTCCCTCACACAGTCACCGTCTCTGTGACTCCCAGGTACGTGTAATCCTCCAGCTCCCACTCCATTCTGCTCCCTCACAGGGTCACCGTCTCTGTGACTCCCAGGTACGTGTAATCCTCCAGCTCCCACTCCACTCTGCTCCCTCACACAGTCACCGTCTCTGTGACTCCCAGGTACGTGTAATCCTCCAGCTCCCACTCCATTCTGCTCCCTCACAGGGTCACCGTCTCTGTGACTCCTGGGCACGATTAGGCCTCGATCCTCAGTGCTGATTTATATCCTCCCACTTTGGTGCTTCTGTAATTCCCAGGTGTGAGTAAGCCTCATGCTCCTGCTCCAAGTTGCTCCGTTACATGGTCACTCCCTCTGTGATTCGGTGCTGATTTCGAGCCTCCTGCTCTGCTGCTTCTCCAACTCAGAGTCCTAGTCGGCCTCGATCTTTGCTCCTGATTAATATTCTCCCGCTTTGTGCTGCTCTCTCTCAGGTTCTCTCCCTTTGTGACTCCCAGGTAATGATAGGCCTCAGCATCAGCTAAGATTTATAGCATCCCATTCCGCACTGCTGCCTTACAGAATCGCTGTTGTGCCTGGAAGACAGTGGGGAAGAGGAGGATTAGACAGAGCAGAGGGTGTTACAGTGATTGAGCGAGCTATATGGGATGGAACAGGTTATCTGGGGAGCTAGGCAGACCTGCAGTGTCGAAAGCAGGTTATTCGAAGATACAGTGAGAGTTGCAGACACTGAAGAAGGTGAAGGAAATAGAGATAGTAGCTTGTTCATGACGGAGCTATGGAGAGTCAAAAGTGCTTTTTCTGTGCTGCTTACAGAGATGGGTAGACTTCAACAAATACAAATTGAGAGCCAGCAAGTGTTGTATGGTACTGGAGACTGTTGGATATTACAGAGTTAGAAGACTTGCAGTAACTGGGGGGAGTATAAACTTTTGGAGCACTGGTGGTGTTCAAGGACCCTCAGGACATGAGGATTTGCAGAAAATGGGAGCATTCCAAATAGTGGGGATTATAGGGGCTGGAAGTCCTGAGATAGATAAGGAGGATGAAAAGTTCCAATTTACCACACGCAACCATTGTAATTATAGAGATTTAAGGAAGGGAACCTGTGCTGTCATTGATTACAGTTATATGGAGAGTTACAGAAGCTGAAGGGGTTACACATTTAGAAAGGGAGAGATTTTAGGTGATCAGAAATTTAAACAAGAATAAAGAAATTTTAGAGATCTCTAACACAGATGGGAATGGAAGAGGTGAGATATTGTGAGGAACTATAAGAGTTATAAGTCGGGGAGGATGTCAGATATAAAAGGGAGAGCTGCATTGTCTGTGTGCAGTTAGAGACATGAGGAGTGAGTGTTGTAGCGCCTGCTGGAGGCTACACGGATAACAACAGTTCCAACGGCTGGTGCAGTGGTTCAGGAAGGCAGCTCACCACCACCTTCTCAGGGACAACTCCAAATCAATAATAAATGCTGGCTCAGCCAACAAAGCTCATGTTCACCAATGAATGAAGGAATAAAAGATCTACAAGTAGCACTGTCGTCACTCAGGCAGGGTCTTTCAACAGCACGTTACAAACCCGGAACCACTATACCCTGGAAAGACAGGAGCTCCGGGTGCACGGGAACACCAGCATTTCCAAGGTGCCCTCTAAGCTACGCTCCATCCTCCCAGCACTGTGTCTGTCCCTACACCCAAAGGACTGCAATGGGTCAGGAAGGCAGCTCCCCACCACCTTCTCCAGGGAATTACAGATGGGAAGGTAATGGGGAAACTCTGCTGTTTACAGCCAGACAGAAAAATAAATCCAGCAGTGGGTGTGAAATGACATTTCCGTTTCACAACAACATGTTGAACATGGATAGAGGATTTGTCTGATTGGCACAAGGCAGAGAGTGTGAAGAAAGGGGTCTTTTTCACGATGGGAACTGGTGATGGGGGAGCTCCACAGGGGGCAGTGTTGGGACTACACGCTGCACGTTATTCATTCAGATTCTAAACAAAAGATGTGAAGGGGTACGAGAAATGGGTTTCCAAGAAAGATTTCAGGGATGACATTCGTGTCATAGGAGGAGCAGGTGAAGTCTCTGGGTCTGCACTTGATGAAGTTTCAGAGGCGGTGGCAGAATCTCATTCAAACTTACAGAATACTGAGGGGCCTGGATGGAGTGGACGTGGGCAAGATGCTTCCACGAGCAGGAGAGACCAGGGGCCAAGGTCACAGCTTCAGAGTGAAGGGAGGACCCTTTAGAATAGAGATGTGGAGGAATTTATTCAGCCAGAGGGTGATGGATCTGTGGAACTCACTGCCTCATGGGGCTGTGGATGCTAAGTGATTCAGTGTATCTTACTCAGAGATAAGCAGGTTCTGGATGAATAAGGAGATCTAGGGTTACAGGGAGTGAGAGAATGGGGTTGAGAAACAATTCATACACAATCGAATAGTGGAATAGACCTGATGGATTAAATGGTCTAATTCTTCCCCTATACATGATGGTCTTATGGACTGCGCTTATTCCATAGGTTTCTAAGTGTGCAGTTAGTATTTCTGGCATATCGTTTAACATACATCCCAGCACTTTCGTGATTATTGCTGTCAGCTCTTGGTTTCAGATCAACTGCAGAAAGCTACACTATGGCGTAACCTGGGAATCCTGGTGTATAAATCTCAGAAAGGTAGCATACAGGGACAGCAGGACATAGAGAATGTAAATGAATTGATTTCAAAGGGAATGGAGAATAAAAATAGGGAAGGCTTGTAATAAATATAGAGGACTCCAGTCAGTCCACAGTGAGAATACGGTGAACAGATTTGGTCCCCTATCTGGAGGGAAAATGTCCTTGCATTGGAGGCAGCACAGAGAAGGTTCACCAGACTGTTCTTCAAAATGGAGGGATATTGATAAGAAGAGGTGAAGAAGGTTGAACTTGTAGTTGTTAAAATTTAGAAAATGAGACAAATATATTGATACACCAAAGATTCTTGTGTTCTTACAGATTTGGTACTGAGACATTGTTTCACTGAGCAAGGATCTGTAACTGGAGATGAAGGGGAATACAGTTACCAGAGAAGCTAACAGAGAAAAGCTGGGCTGTAGAGACTGGAGGACATTACAGAGTTCAGTGATTTGAGATCAGTGTTGGTGGTTAGAGATCAGATGGTTGGCGGGCTGAAAGATGTCAAGGATTATCAGTTCTGAAGGATTTACAGAGATTGGGAGGAATATAGGGATTTGAGATTACACACAGTAGTAGTTGGAGCTACAGAAGTTTTTCGAGAAAGGGAGTGTTAAAGGCACTGGAGAGTAGACAGATGGGGTAGTATTGGAGCTACAGGAGTTGATAGAGAAAGGGAGGATTGGAGGGACTGGAGAGTACACAGGTAGGGGTGGTAGTTGGAGCTGCAGGAGTTTATAGAGAGCGGGAGGATTGTTGGTGCTCGAATTACAGTGACATGGACAACAGTTGGAGCTGCAGGAGTGAGTGAGATAGGGAGGGTTGAAGGGTCTGGATCAGTTCACACAGCCAGGGAGAAGTGTAGGGATTGGAGGAGCCAGAGATGCTGAGGGTTGTAGGGCTGCAGAAGTTCAGAGAGTTACTGAGGACTGATGACAGGTTTGCAGCATTCCCATCAGTTACACAGAGATGTGGAGTGCTGTTCTGGAGGAGGTTACAGAAATCAAAAGGGTTGCAGATACTGGAAGATATTACAAAGACAGTGAGCTGTAGTATTTGAGGAGGTTACAGCGACAGGATGCGTTGAGGAGTTGGAGGCTGCTAAAGGTGTTAAACATGCTGCAAGGGATCAAAACCTTACATCGATCGGGGGACTGGAAGCTCTGGAGATACAGAATGAGAATTGCAGTAACTGAAGAATATCACAGAGATGGGGAGTAACATATGAGTTAGAGGAGTTATAACATGAGATGGGCTGTATTCAATGGAATCAGGGAAGATACAGGGAGATCTGTAGGGACTACAGGTGATCAAAAGGACAGTGAGGGATTGGGTCAGTTTATGCAGGCATGGGGTATTTTATGGAATTGTGCTACTTACAGAGATTAAGAGAGTTGTATACAATTGAGGAAAAAACAGAGATATGGAAGGCTGTAGTTAATGAAGACTTTTGTTGATGTCAGATGCTGAGGTTCTGGAAAGAATATGGACTGGCAAGCTGTACAATCTGTCTGAGCTTACAGAGACAGGAACAGCAAAAGATCCTGGAGACACAAACACAGAAAGGGAGTATTACAGACACTGGAGGAGGTTGTAGGGGATGGTTGTAGGGGAGTGTAACGTTTACACAGATAGGGGTCTAAGAGCTGGAGAAGGTTATGGAGATGAGGAGATTGGTGGGGAGACCGGAGGAGTTTACATTGACAGGGCGAGTGATAGCAACGGGAGGATGTTACAGAGATAGTAAGTCTTATAGAAACTGATCGGGAGAGTCACAAGCATTGGAGCTGGTTCCACAGATCGGGGTTTTACAGTGTCCTGGGAGGATTACGCAGATAGGGAGGTTTGTAGGATGTTCACATTTTCAGAGTGTTTCAGGAATGGAAAAGGTTACACAGTAAAGGAGGGATGTTGGAGTGTGGGAGTTCACAGAGACTCAGAGGTTTGAAGGGGTTGGGGTTGATTATGGATAGATGGATATATTTAGGGGCAGTAATATGGAATGCAGAGGGAGAGTTTGGATTAGATTCCCTACAGCATGAGAACAGGTACTTCGGCCCAACAAGTCCACACCAACTCACCAAAGAGTAATCCACCCAGACCCACTTCTCTCCGACAATGCACCTAACACTATGGACAATTTAGCATGACCAATTCACCTGAGCTGCACATCTTTGGACTGTGGGAGGAAACTGGAACATCTGGAGGAAACCCACGCAGACACAGGGAGAAGGTGCAAACTCCACACAGACAGACATTCACCTAACGCTGGAATAGAACCTGAGTCCCTGGCACTGTGAGGCACCATCGCTCACCACAGAGCCACCGTGCTGCCCCAAATTGCAGAATTACACAAAGAGAGAGTGTTTGAGGTGCTGAGAGGACTGTAGGGAGTGGACGAGCAAACAGAGATGTGGAGTGCTGCTGTGGCTTGAACAGGGTCTGGAGGTGTTCATATCGGTAAGGAGGTCGGTAGGGTTGGGAGAAGGATACTGTGGTCGTGTGGTGCTATAGGCCAGGAGGCAGGAGTGTGATCGGACCTGCAGAAGGTTACAGTGATATCATGTTCTCTTGGGGCTTGAGGAAAGTACACAGGTGGGTATTTTGCTCCAGGCTGGAGGATTTTACAGAGACGGGGTTACTGTAAGTATTGTGCAAAACTATAGAAATGGGAATTATTGTACTGAGTGAAGGATGAGATTACTGAGCTTGGGCATGTTATCGACATTGGAGCAATTTACATACAGGGAGAGTCGTCAGCATTGGAGGAGGTTTCAAATATACAGCGGGAATTTGGGAGGGGTGAGGTTACAGAAATAGGAAAATTTCTGGGAATTACAAGCATTCAAGACATTGGCACAAACAAGTTAGACCGAAAGGCATGTTTCCTTGCTGTCTGACTCTATCACATGACAAGAGAGAGTGCGAGAGGGAGAATATAGTACAGAAAGATCCCAGGTTTCAATACCATCTCCTTGAGGGAGACCTGCTTTCCCCTCTGTTGTACTGATCCTCACTAAGACAGCACAGGCTTGCATTGATAACTGTCAACTTACTGTATTGACATAGGAAGGCTCAGTACAGCAGAGATGAAAATTAACAAGAGGTGGGGTTTGAGCCTGGGACCATCATGCTCTGTGTTTACCCTTCAACACTGTATCTGTGTCACGTCTTCTGGACCAAAGTTTGATCCCTTAAAGATACTCTGCTCTGTTCACTGTGAGTGATCTTATCTCACTGCAGGATTTACTGCAGGCTCCAGATCTCACTCTCCATCTCTCGGGCTGAACAACTGTCTTCAGTGTGTTGATGGACGAGACAGGAATTGGGAATTCTGCTGAGTCAGGAGTATCCTGAGTATCTACAGGAGACAGAGAAACAGACAGAATGGGAAATTAGACTGATGCAATGAGGGTTGCACAGGGAGAATGGCACTAAGTCCCACAGAGATCTGGAAAACCCCAGTCTCCATCCCTGGTCTGTGTTGCCTCATCTCCCTGAAGTGGAGAATTCTGTTGGCTCAGGATCTGGAGTAGTTGCAAAAGGTGCAGTCACCGGCCTCAATTAGACCCTCACAGTGACAGATACCACATGGAGAGAGACTGTGTGATAGCACCAGAGTGCAGGAAGGTATCAGGATCAAATCACGGTCAGGAAGAAGGTGCACTGGGATCAGTACTCAGGGGTGAGGGAGCTATCAGTGGACCAGGCAATGGCCTCGTATTACTCTCACTAGACTGTTCATCCAGAATTTAATGCCAGAGTCAGGGATACACATCTAACCGCTTAATAATATCCTTTCAGTAAGCAAATCTGTTCTAGGCTGCCAGTCTGGCCTACATATGAATCCAGACCCAGGGCAATGGGATTGACGCTCAAATGCCCACTGTAATGATCTGACAAGCCACTCAGCTCTAAGGCTGGTCAGGGTGGGCATGCGATGCTGGCCAGCCAGAAACAGCAACATCCCATGAGTGATTTAAAATCAACACTGCTGGGAGCAGTGTCCTGGCCAATCACGTCGGTAGGTTTATGGACACGGCTTTAAACTGACAGAGTGGATGCAGGAACAGGGTTCAGGTGAAAGGAGCTTTCCAAATCCAAAGAGAAAATGTGAAGCCTCGGAACAGCATGAGAATGTGGCTGAAGATATGCAGAAAAGAACAGGAAGGGACAGAGTTTAACTAAAACTGTACATCAATGAATTGGTTTGTGACAGGACATTGTGGGGAAGAGGAAATTATAATGTTGTTTTGATTTGGAATGGACAAAGTATCTACAATAAGGTGACACAGAGATAAATGAGACTTAGTCACCAGACAGACGTGATTACAGGGTGAACAAAAGGTGGAACATAAATATTCAACAGTAAACAACCTTACAGGATCTCAGGCAGAATGGAAAAGCAAGATGGGACCCCTGACACTAATGGATAACAAAGGTATTACAGAGAAAGCATTTGGTCTCAGATTATGCAGCTGAATCAGCCTGAATGCAAATTCTGTGAGCTATGTGTCAAAAACACAAGCAGGAGAACAGTTTTTATGCTGGTAAAAACAATGACTGCAGATGCTGGAAACCAAATTCTGGATTAGTGGTGCTGAAAGAGCACAGCAATTCAGGCAGCATCCAACGAGCAGAGAAATCGACGTTTCGGGCAAAAGCCCTTCATCAGGAATAAAGGCAGTGAGCCTGACGCGTGGAGAGATAAGCTAGGGGAGGGTGGGGGTGGGGAGAGTGTAGCATAGAGTACAATGGGCGAGTGGGGGAGGAGATGAAGGTGATAGGTCAGGGAGGAGAGGGTGGAGTGGATCGGTGGAAAAGGAGCTAGGCAGGTCGGACAAGTCCGGACAAGTCAAGGAGACAGTGCTGAGCTGAAAGTTTGAAACTAGGATGAGGTGTGGAAACGGAAAATGAGGAAGCTGTTGAAGTCCACATTGATGCCCTGGGGTTGAAGTGTTCTGAGACGGAAGATGAGGCGTTCTTCCTCCAGGCGTCTGGTGGTGAGGGAGCGGCGGTGAAGGAGGCCCAGGACCTCCATGTCCTCGGCAGAGTGGGACGGGGAATTGAAATGTTGGGCCATGGGGCGGTTTGGTTGATTGATGCGGGTGTCTCGGAGATGCTGCCTTACGGTATTTCATTGATCATCCCTGCATTAAACAGGAATTCATTAGAAATTGTAGCAAAGGTGGTGTGATAATTTTTGGAGACTTCAATCTTTGTATAATCTGGGACAGACACATTGGCAAGAGTGATATTATCCAAGATCCTCCTTGAATGTTTTTGTCAGTGTTTCTTTGAATAACACATTGTGCAAATAGCTCGGGATGTATCTATCTCAGATCGACTGTTGGGTGATGAAGCTCAGTGAATGAGTAATATCACACCGAGATCCTCCAAGAAATTATACCGGAATTCAAAGAGTTTATGACATTTTAAAGTGACCATAAAGCACACCCGAGCATCAGTAACAAAGCCCATTATATGATTTTGAGAGAGAACTGACCAAGGTAAACAGGGGAAACAGACTGAAATGTCAGGCTGTAAATGAACAGTGGAAAACATTTAGAGCGTGAGAGACCTAGAGACGTACAGCACATAAACGGACCCTTCGGTCCACCTCGTCCACGCCGACCAGATATCCTTTCCTAATCTCGTCCCATCTGCCAGCACTTGGCCCATATCCCAATAAACCCTTTTTATTCATATACCAATCCAGATGCCTTTTGAATACTGCAATTGTACCAGACTCCACCAATTCCTCTGGCAGTACATTCCTCTGCGTGAAAAGGTTGCCCCTTAGGTCCCTTTTAAATGTTTCATCTCTCACCTTCAACCTACGCCCTCCATTTCTGGTCTCCACTACCCCAGGGAAAAGACCTTGTCTGTTTATCCTATCCATGCCCCTCATGATTTTATAAACCTCAAGAATGTCACCCCTTAGCCTCTGACGCTCCAGGGAAAAGAGTCTCAGTCGTTTCAGCCTCTCCCGATAGCTCAAATCGTCTAACCCTGGCAACATCCTTGTAAAGCTTTTCTAAACACTTTCAAGTTTCACAACATTCTTCCAATAGGAAAAAGACCAGAACTGCATGCAATATCCCAAAAGTGCCCGAAACAGTGTGCTGTACAGCTGCAACATGACCTCCAAACTCCTATAATCAATGCTCTGACCAATAAAGGAAAGAATACCAAACACCTTCTTCACTATCTGCTTACCTAGGTAACACTTACGGGGGCATGGGCGTGGACATGGATTGGACGGTGGGTGTGGTGGTCGGGGGGCGGTGTTGAACGGGTTTGGGGACGGGCTGAGGGTGATGTAGGATGTGTCTGGGAGGTGGGGGCAGGCGGCGAGTGGAGGGTGGTGTCAGATGGTTTTGGGGGCAAAATTTGCTGTTGGGTCGGTTTGGGGGGGGTGACGTTGAGAGGTGGGTGGGGGCAGTGTTGGATGGGTTTGGAGGCAAGCGGGGTGTGTTTTTGGGGTTTGGCAGGGTGTGGGGGCTCGCTCATGGCTTGCTGCTTCCTAGTCACCTGAACAGGGAGCAGACTGGACTGAAAACTCTGAGCCCCAGAGGAAAGGTACTGAATCGATTAACCGAATAATCAATTATCCGAACGGAATAGTGCCCGTCCATCTCGTTCAGATAATCGAGGTTCCTCTGTAAACCATCTGGACTATACCCTAGTGTTGTGTGAGTTTTCCCTTCACCCAATCAACCCCTGCTCGATCCTCCTGAATGGTCCCAATATTGGCCCAGTTCCAGTTTAAGACCTAAATCTGTCAACCTGCCTGATTGTTTTCCACAATTATGTTAAAACAAAGACTGTTGTGGTGACTGGACGCAATGTGCTCTCCGACTGATACTTCAGTCACTTGCCTGACCTGGTTTTCTGAGGAGAGGTCCAGTGTTGCACCCGCCTGAGTAGCATAGAGCCCTCTACGTCTTGATTGAGGAAACTTTCTTGGACACGTTTTACAAATTCCACCCCGTACGGTCCTTTTACACTCTGGGTGACCCAGACAATCCAGGGGAAGTTAAAATCTCCATCCAATACTACTCTATTATTTGTATAGGTACCTGCAAACTCATTACACATTTGCTCCTCTTGTACCCGCTGGCTATTTGAGGGTCGAGAACACGATCCCAGCAGACTGAACATCCCCTCTTTGTTTCTAGCTTTTAAATTTATGGCCTCATTTGATGACTGCTTAACGGAATTGTCTCGATGCACAGGTGTCATGTCCTTCCGAATCAAAAGGACAACTCCCCCTCCTCACTTACTTGTCCTTCTGTCACGCCTGTAGTTTCTTTATCTTGGAACAATGAGCTGCCAGTCCTGCCCTTCTCTCAGCCATGTTTCTGTTACGGCTATAATTTCCCAGTCCCCAGAGCTAATCCATGCTCTGAGCTCGTCTGCCTTACCAGTCAGGCCTCGTGTGTTGAAATAAATGCCCTTTAAACCAGATGTCTTTTCCCTCCCTCGACTGTGCCCCTGGATATCCTGAATAGGTAACTTGCTCTTGATGGCTGATGTATTTCCCCTGACTTTTCGATGATCCCTCTCCTCACTCAGAGTCTCAACTCCCTGCCAAATTAGTTTAAATCCTCCTGGGTAACACTAGCAAATCTCCTCCCTGGGATACTTGTGCCCCTTTGCTTCAAGTGCAAACCATCCCCTTTGTACAGGTCCCCTCTACCCCAGAAGAGATCCCAATGACCCATGAACTGAAAACCCTGCCCACTATACCAGCTCCTCAGCCACACATCCATCCGGCCTACCTTTCTATTTCTATCCTCACTGGCACTTGGCACTGGGAGTAATCTGGAGATCATTAAGGTCAATATCCTGCTTTTGTAACTTCTTACCTGACTCCCTGTACTCATTTCACAGGACCCCATCCCTTTGTCTACCTCTGTCATGTGGACCAATGTGCACAATGACCTCTGGATGTTCACCCTCCCCCTTCATAATGTTCAATAACGACTCAGAGACATCCTTGACCCTGGTACCTGGGAGGCAGCACACCATCCTGGGGTCTCCTCTGCAGCCACACAGTCTCCTGTCTGTCCCCCTCACAACTGTGCCTCCTATCAGTATCAGGATCATTACAGAGGATCTGGCAAACAGAGACAGGGAGGAACTCCCTGCAGTTGGGTCCATGTTAGGAAAGTGGAGCATTTTAAAGTGATGCAGTGAGACCGCAGGGCCAGTGTGCTCCTTGAAGAGTGAATAGTAAAGGCAGCAAGTCCAGGGAATACTGATCAAGTGATACAGTGAGTTTGATAAAGAAAATACAGTGCAATAAAATCAGGTGAAGCCCTTCACAAGTATAGAGAGTGCAAGGGGATTGTGGAAAATGAGGGACAAACAATGGTCATGAAATACATTTGGCAGATACGATTGCGGAAAAGCCACAGGTATTTTATAAGCATCGTGAGAGTAAGAGGATTCCCAGCGAAAGAGGAACCAAAGGAACAATCTGTGCATGGAGCCAGAGAAATCAGGTGAGGTCTTCAATGAATACTTCCCATCTGTATTCACACAGGAGAAAGGCATTGTATTGGGGGATTTCAGTTGGGATGGTGAGGTTCCAGAACATGTTAAGATCAATAAAGAGGAGGTATTAAATGTTTTCACAGGCAAAAAGGTGGAGAAATCTCCAGTGCCCAATGAAATGTATAGAACATAGATAGAACATAGATCAATACAGCACATAATGGGCCCTTCGGCCCACGATGTTGTGCCGAGCATTTATCCTAGCTTCAGCACCCATCCATGTACCTATCCAATTGCCGCTTAAAGGTCACCAATGATTCTGACTCTGCCAATCCCACAGGCAGCGCATTCCATGCCCCCATCACTCTCTGGGTAAAGAACCTACCCCTGACATCTCTCCTATACCTTCCACCCTTCACCTTAAATTTATGTCCCCTTGTAACACTCTGTTGTACCCAGGGAAAAAGTTTCTGACTGTCTACTCTATCTATTCCTCTGATCATCTTATAAACCTCTATCAAGTCACCCCTCATCCTTCGCCGTTCCAATGAGAAAAGGCCTAGCACTCTCAACCTATCCTCGTACAACCTATTCTCCATTCCAGGCAACATCCTGGTAAATCTTCTCTGCACCCTCTCCAAAGCTTCCACATCTTTCTTAAAGTGAGGCGACCAGAACTGCACACAGTTCTCCAAATGTGGCCTAACCAAGGTCCTGTACAGCTGCAACATCACCTCACGACTCTTGAATTCAATCCCTCTGCTAATGAACGCTAATACACCACAGGCCTTCTTACAAGCTCTATCCACCTGAGTGGCACCTTTCAAAGATCTACGAACATAGACCCCAAGATCCCTCTGCTCCTCCACTTACTAAGAACCCTACCATTAACCCTGTATTCCACATTCTTATTTGTCCTTCCAAAATGGACAACCTCACACTTGACAGGTTGAACTCCACCCGCCACTCCTCAGTCCAGCTCTGCATCATATCTAAGTCCCTTTGCCGCCAACAACAGCCCTCCTCACTATCCACAACTCCACCAATCTTCGTATCATCTGCAAATTTACTGACCCACCCTTCGACTCCTTCTTCCAAGTCATTAATAAAAAATACAAATAGCAGAGGACCCAGAACTGATCCCTGTGGAACTCTACTTGTAACTGGGCTCCAGGCTGAATATTTACCATCTACCACCACTCTCTGACTTCGACCGGTTAGCCAGTTTTCTATCCAACTGGCTAAATCTCGCTCTATCCCATGCCTCCTGCCTTTCCACATGAGCCTATCATGGGGAACCTTATCAAATGCCTTACTAAGGGCTTTTGCCCGAAACGTCGATTTCGCTGCTCCTTGGATGCTGCCTGAACTGCTGTTCTCTTCCAGCACCATTAATCCAGTTACTAAAATCCAGTTACACTGCATCCACTGTTCTACCCTCATCCACATGCTTGGTCACCTCCTCAAAGAATTCAATAAGACATGTAAGACAAGACCTACCCCTCACAAATCCGTGCTGGCTTTCCCTGACCAAGCAGTGTCTTTCCAGATACTCATAAATCCTATCCCTCAGTACCTTTTCCATTACTTTGCCTACCACAGAAGTAAGACTAACTGGCCTGTAATTCCCGGGGTTATCCCTATTCCCTTTTTTGAACAGGGGCACAACATTTGCCACTCTCCAGTCCCCTGGTACCACCCCGTTGACAAGTGAAGACGAAAAGATCATTGCCAACAGCTCTGCAATTTCCTCTCTTGCTTCCCACATAATCCTAGGATATATCCCGTCAGGCCCGGGGGACTTGTCTATCCTCAAGTTTTTCAAAATGCCCAACATATCGTCCTCGCTAACAAGCATCTCTTCTAGCTTACCAGTCAGTTTCACACTCTCCTCTTCAACAATATGGTCCCTCTCGTTTGTAAATACTGAAGAAAAGTACTCATTCAAGACCTCTCCTATCTCTTCCGACTCAATACACAGTCTCCCACTACTGTCCTTGATCGGACCTTCCCTAGTTCTCGTCATTCTCATGTTTCTCACATACACATAAAATGCCTTGGGGTTATCCTTGATCCTACCCGCCAAAGATTTTTCACGCCCTCTCTTAGCTCTCCTAATCCCTTTCTTCAGCTCCCTTCTGGCTATCCTGTATCCCTCCAACGCTCTGTCTAAACCTTGTTTCCTCAACCTTATGTAAGCCTCCTTCTTCCTCTTTACAAGACATTCAACCTCCCTTGTCAACCAAAGTTCTCTCACACGACCATCTCTTCCCTGCCTGACAGGTACATACATATCAAGGACACGTTGTATCTGTTCCTTGGAAAAGTTCCACATTTCCAAACATTCTTTCCCTGACAGCCTATGCTCCCAACTTATGCTCCTCAGATCCTGTCTTACAGCATCGTATTTACCCTTCCCCCAATTGTAAAACCTACCCTGTTGCACACAACTATCTCTCTCCATAACCAAGGTGAAAGTCACAGAATTGTGGTCACGATCACCAACATGTTCACACATTAACAAGCCCATCACTTTTCCCGGTTCGTTACCAAGTACCAAATCCAATATGGCCTCCCCTCTGGTTGGACAATCTACATACTGAGTTAGAAAAGCTTCCTGGACACACTGCACAAACACCGCTGCAGGTATCCCAGGCTGCTATGTCATTCAGAGAAGGACATCTGCCCATCCTCACGTAGTCTGCACGACATAGCCACAGCAAAGTATTTGCCTCCCATTTACCCTCTTCAAAGGCCAAGAAAGTTATTCAGTTCAAGGGCAGCTTGGACTGGGCAAGAAAGGCTGGTCAGCCAGAGACACCCATACCCCATACCTGACTTAATAAATAATCCATTCGGATGGTCCCACTGGAACCGTGATGGGACCAGGGTCCTGGCCGATCATATCAGTAGGTTTATGGACAGGGCTTTAAACTGACAGAGAGGATGCTGGGACTGGGTTCAGGTGAAAGGAGCTTTCCAAATCCAAAGAGAAAAGGTGAAGCATTGGAGCAGCATGGGGATGTGACTGAAGACAAGCAGAAAGGAACAGGAAGGGACAGAGTTTAACTAAAATTGTACATCAGCGAAAGGATTTGTGACAGAAGATTGTGGGAAAGAGTAAGTTATGTTTTTTTTAATGGACAATGTCACTGGAATAAGGTAGATGGATTTGTGACACAGAGATAAAAGAGATTTAGACACCAGGGAGATATGGATATAGGGTGAACAAAAATATTCAATAGTTCACAATCAGGAAAAATGGGTAACACTAACAATAATGGATAACAAAGGCATTACAGAGAAAGCATTTGGCTGCAGATCAAGAAGTAGAGTCAGTCTGAATGTACATTCTGGCTACTATTGCCAAGGACACAAGTAGCAGAACAGTTTTAGCCACTGAACAGTATTCCATTGCTCATCACTGCATTACACAGGAACTCATTGGAATTTTTTAACAAAGGCATTGTGGCAATTCTGGAAAACCTCAATATTCTTATAATCTGGGACATTCACACGGTCAACATTGATATTGGAAGAGGACTTAGGTTATTTTTTTTCAGTATTTCTTTGAAAAACACATTGTGCAACTGTTAAGGGACATAACTATCGCAGAGCAACCGTGTAATGAAACTTAGTGAATGAGTCATGTCACCTGCAGAGATCCTTCGGGAAATTGTGATAAAGTGCAGTTTAAATAAATATAAAGTTTTAAAGTGAATCTCAGAGGACAAGCTGCAACTAGAAACAAAAATAGCCAATTACATGTGTGTGAGAGGAGAACTGACCAAGGTAGACAGGCTAAACAGACTGAGACATGTATCTGTAAATGGACAGCAGAAAACATTTGAAGGAACAGTGTAAAACGCTCAACAGAAGGACATTCCATTGAAACAGTATAAACCTCAGCAAGAAATCGCCATTGGTCCCGCACTCAGGACAAAAGGGATCATACTAGATTATGAGGCTGAGAAGATCCCCAAAAAGTACTTCAAATCCTGAAGTGAGAGTGTTTTAGGAGTAAATGTTAAATAGATTGCAAAGGGTATGCTAGAAGGAGGAGGGCAGTGGGAAGGGGAGCCATGGTCAGGGTTTATTGACACAATAGGAACAGGGAGAGGTGAAGGTGCTTGAGGTGGTGAGAGTGTTACAGAGAGTGGTCAGGGTTGGAACGGTGTTACAAAGCCAGTACGGATTGCTGCAGCTGGAGGGGTTTGCAGAGGTAGGGAGGAACATATGTATTTTTATTTATTCATTCATGGGATGTGGGTGTCACTGCCTGGAACAACGTTCTTTGATCCAACTGCTAATTACCCAGAGGGTAGCTCAGAGTCAGCCATATTGCTGTGGGTCTGGAGTCAAATGTTGGCCAGACCAGGTTAGAATAGTTAATGTTCTTCCTTAAAGGAAGTAAGTAACTAGAGGAGTTCTTCCTCCTGATCAACAATGTTTTTATGGTGGCCCCACCAATATCTTTTACAGATACAACATGACATTCCAACTCTTCCTCTTAATGCTCTCCCCAATGAAGGTAACCACCCCAAACGCCTGCTTCACCAGCCTGTCTACCTGTGACACCACATTCAAAGAACTGTGTACCTGCATCCCTGGGTCTCTGACTGACAACACTACCCAGGGCCCGAACATTAACTGTACAAGTCCCACCCTGGTTTGTTTCACCAAAATGGAGCACCTCACCTTTATCTAATAAAACTCCATCTGCTATTCTTCAGCCCACTATCCCATCAGTACTGTTCATCCTGTTGTATCATAGATAACCTTCTCCACTGACCACTTTACCACCAATTTCAGTGTCACCCAAAAACCTTACTTACCAGGAAACCAATATTCCCATCCAAACCATTTATCCAAATGACGAACAACAGTGGACCCACTCCACCGCTGGCCCCACGCCTCCAGTCAGAAAAACAACATGTCTCCCACCATCAAGCAAATTTTGTATCCAGTTCAGTAGCTCCTCCTGAATGCCATATCCTTTTTACATTGATCTGAGCTTATTACCCAGTTTACCAGACAGAACACAGAACAGTTCAGCACAAGACCCTTCGGTCAAGATTTCATGCCAACCTTTTATCCAACTGTAAGATCAAACTAGCCTACATACCCTTCATTTTACTATTGTCCATGTATCTGTCCAAGAGTCTATTAAATGTCCTGAATGTGTCTAATTTTACTACCACCATTGGCAGTCCATCCAACCACCTACCATTCTCTATCCTCTTATCCATCCTCCATTCACCTTAAAATTACACCCCCTTGTAATAGCCATTTATGCCAGAGGAGAAAAAGTCTCTCACTATTCACTCACTCTGTGCATCTCATCACCTTGTTCACCTCTACCAAGACACCCCACCCCCTTCTTCTCTCCAATGAGAAAAGCCTTATCTCCCTCAAACTTTCTCCATAAGAAATGCCCTCCATTCCAGGCTGCATCTTGGTAAATCTCCAGTGTCCGCTCTCTAAAACTTGCACACCCTTCCTGTAAAGATGGGATGAGAAATGAACACAATATTCCAAGTGTGGTCTCACCAGGTCGCTATAAAGATGCAGTAAAACCTCACGGCTCTTGAAATCAATCCCCTTGCTAAGAAAAGCCAACACAACATATGACTTTTTAGCAACCCTATCAATGTGCGTACCAACTTGAGGGATCTATGGACATGGACGCCATGATCTCTCTGTTCCTCCACAATGCCAAGTATTCTATATTCAGGTTCAACCTTCCAGAATGAATCACTTCACACTTTTCCAGATTGAACTCCATCTGCCACCTCCAGCCCAGCTCTGCGTCCTGTCAATGTCCCATTGCAACCGACAACAGCCCTCCACATTCCCCACCACTCCATCAACCTTCGTGTGATTGGCAAACTTACTAACCCACTCTCCAACATCCACATCCAAGTCATTAACAAAATTTAAAAAGAGCACAGAGTCCCAGAGCTGATTGTTACAGAACACCACTGGTCACTGAGCGCCATGCTCAATACGCTCCATCTGCTGCCATACTCTGTCTTCTCTGGGCCATCCAATCCTGTATCCAGACAGACAGATTTCCCTGTATCCCAATCATCCTTCTTTTCTGAATGAGCCATCAACGTATTCTGTCATATCCTCAAAGAATTCAATAAGGTTTGTGAGGCATGACCTGCCCCTCACAAACCCATGCTGTCTCTAATTTAACTATGGCTTTCCAAGTAGTCATAAATCCTTTCTTTAGAGTTCTCGCCAATAAACTTCACACTACATACATTAGACCAAATCTGTAATTTCCAGAATTCTACCTCCGTAACATGGTCCAGACGCTACAAATCTTCTCTCCTCTGCCATGTTCCCCAGAATGACACTGGAGGGTGGTGGGGGTTACAGAGATAGAGAGGAATATCAGGACAGGAGGATTTTGCAGACATTAGGAGGGTTGCAATGCCAAAAGGAGGCTTCAGTAATTGTGAGGTTTCATGGTGATGAAGGCATTTGAGGAGGGACGGAGGGAGGATTGCAGGGAAATGAGAGATTTCTCAATTTAGGTGCTTTGTTCGGACTGCAAGAGGTTACTGAGTTGGGGAGGTTTAAGCACTGGTGGATATTACATAAACTTGTGGTTTTGGTTGCAATGCAGGAAGAGGATTCAGGAAGCTGGAGAGTATGGGGTCTGAACGAGGTTACACAAATGGGAAGAGTTTTCAGGAGTGGAGGTGTTCACAGAGACAGCAATGGTCTGATCTGGAGCAGAGGACCCAGACTGGGAGGGACGTGGGGACTGGAGGTGGTTTCACAGGGAGGGAGGACCATAGGGCCACAGGAAGTTACATAAATGTCGAGAGCTGTAGGGCCGACAGGTTCATGGAGTTGGGAATGTTGGGAGGGATAGAGAAGTTTACAGGGATAAGGATGTTTGTAGGACAGGGCTGGATTACACAGACAGGGACTGTTTTCGGGAGCTGAGCAGATTACAGAGATAAAGAGGTTTGCATCATCTGGCGGAACAAACAGAGATATGGAGGGTCATCGTGACTGAAGATGTTTATAGATATGGGAAGGCTTAGGTTCCGGGGGTTATTTAGACTTGGAGGCTGTGGAATCTGGATTCTTTTTTGAGAGATTGGGTAGAAAGATTAGTTGGAGACAGTTTCACAGATAAGGGAGCATAGCACTAACAGAAGGAAGTTCCTGCGGTAGGGAGGGTTCGAGTGGAGAGTGATGTTTACACAGATGGGGGTAAGAGCTGGAGAAGATTATGGAGATGAGTAAATGTTTGGAGATACAGGAGGAGCTTACATTGACAGGGTGGGTGATAGTGATGGGAGGATGTTACATTGTGAATGAGTCTTGTAGGAACAGGACCGGGAGAGGCACAGGCATTGGAGTAGGATCTACAGATCGGGAGTGTTGCTGGGACCTGAGAGGATAACACAGAGAGGGATGGTGATAGGGTCTCCACAGACTGATGGTGTTTTAGGGACTGGAAGAGGTTTGGTCGATAGGGAGGGCTGTAAGAGCTGCAGGAGCTTATGGAAAGTTGAAGCGTTGGAGCAGTTCACAGAGGGAGGGTTCTCCGACAGGAGTAGATCACAGATAGTGAGGGATGTGTGGCCTGAGAATGTTAAAGAGCGGGGAGTTTTCAGGACTGGAAGATATTACACTGACAGGGATAGTTGAAGAGACTGTAGCAAAAATGGATGGAGATGGTTACACAGATAGGGAGGTGAGTAGGGACTGAAGGTGAATACATAGACATGGAGGGTTGTATTGTTAGACGGAGCTGAGAGGGATAGGGACTGGTGTAGGGATTTACACAGATAGGGAAGTTTGTGTTTTTGGAGAAGGTTACAGTGATACAGACAGTGTTAAAGAGTGTGGCATGGACTACAGAGGAGCTCAGAGAGAATGAATTATGGGAAGTGGAGGAGATTACAGACACAGAGATGGCTGTCGGTTTGAAAAGAGCTTCTATAGATCCTCAGTGCTGTAAAGCTGGAGGGAGGTTGCAATAATAAGGGTTACCGACACTTAATGATTTTTTTGATAGAGAGAAAGTCTCAGAACGGGATTGTCAAAAGGAAGTAGAGACAGTCCAGATGGGTTTACATAGATATAAATGTTTTTGGTGGTTTCAGGATGGAACAGTGATTGGGAGTGATGTAACAAATGGCAACAGTTATAGGGATTGTTCTAAAAGCAGGAAGAGGTGACAGTCATATCGATCGTGGTAAGGACTGGAGAAGCTGACATCGCCAAGGAGTGTTTTAGAAACTGTTGGAGATTACACATATAAGGAGAGTATTGGGGATGAGGCAAGGTTCAAGAGACAGGGATGGTTGACAGGACTGGACAATAACTTGAATAAAATCTCCACAGTGTGGAAACCGGCCGTTCAGCCCAACAAGTCCACACCAACCCCTCTAAAGAGCATCCGAACCAGACCCATCCCTCTTCCTGTCCAATAAACCCTGCATTCCTCATGGTGAACTCACCTAAACCACACTTGCCTGAATACTACAGTCAATTTATGATGGCTAATCACGTATCGTGCAAATGTTGGACTATGGCAGGAAACCAGAGCCCCTGGAAGAAACCCACACATTCGGGGCGAGAACATGCAAAGTCCACACAGAGAGTCGGCCAAGGCTGGAATTGAAGCCAGGTTCCAGGCACAGTGAGGCTGATTATACAGAGCACTGCAGAGATTGGACTAGGTCACAAAGTTCACAAGGGTTTATTGGAACAGGAGGAAAATATAGTCAGGAACAGGAGATGCTTACATGGATGGTGTCCATGAGAGGGGCTGGAGGTGGTTAACGCTTTAGGGAGGGTTGTGCATTCTCTCGACAATTAGAGATAGGGACTGTTGGGGAGACTGGATGAAGTTAGTCATACTCAGTAATTGCAGTAATTGTCCACACTGAGTAATTGCAGATGGAGTTTACTTCTGATCACTGTGAGGTAATCACTGTGGGAAGTCTCATAAGCGAAGGATATACATCATGAAGGGTAGGTCCTGCTAGAAAACTGAGTAAAAACGGGACCTTGGTGGCCAAGTCCCTGGATGTCTGAAGGTGTCAGGACAGGTTGACAGGGTGGGGAAGGCACCTGAACTGGGAGCAGGAGGGGGACCCACATCCTGATGGGTCGAATTGTTAGAGCTGCCTGAGAGGATATAATCTAATCTGGCAGGGTGTTGGACCTTAAACAGTCATAAGGCCAGAAAGAAGATTCAGGTTGGTGCACAAGTTAAAGACAGCAATTTCAGCAGACAAGGCAGGCTAGAACATAGCAGGAAATGGAGGAGGGGGAACTGATGATTAAACTGCATTTATTTCAATGCAAGGGGCCTGCCAGCTAAGGAAGATGAACTTAGGGCATGGATTGGAACATGGGACTGGGAGATTTATAGTTATTACAGAAACACAGCTGAAGGAGGGACAGAGCTGGCAGTTCATTGTTTCAAGGTGGAGATGCTACAGGAAGCATCGGGGGGGGGGGGCAAGAGAGGACGCGTGGTGGTGGGTTTTGATTGCATGAATCATTACATCAGTACCTAGAGAGGATATTCCTGTGGGATCACGCAGTGACACTATGTTAGTGGAACTGAGAAATAAGAATGGGTCATCACTCTGACACGATTGTCCTACTGACCCCGAATAATCAGTGGCAGACTGAGGAACAAACATATCAGGAGATCTCAATTCTCAATCATAATAATAGTCCTGTTATGGTTGGGGTTTTTGAACTTTCCAAACCTAGTCTGGGACTGTCAGTGTTCAGTGTGTAAGGGAGGAATTTGGTAATTGTGTTCCAGAAAACTCCCAATCAATATGTAAATGGCCTGAAAAGAGAAAGGGGCAAAACCTGCCCTCCCCTTGGGAAACAAGGTCGGGAAAGGGACTGAGGTGTGAGTGGGAAAGCATTTTGCCAAAGTGACTCAAGTCTATTCGTTTGAAAATAGTGCTGGAAAGGGACAGGGCTGGTCCACAGGTTCAAGTTATAAAATGGGGCCAGACTAATCTTGATAATATGAGCCAGGAACTCTCAAAAGCTGATTGGGGAGCCGATTTGCAGGGAAAGGGAAGTCTAGTAAGTGAGAATATTTTAAAAGTGAGATAAATTGAGCGATCACCACCAGCATGTTCCTGTTTGTGTGCAGGTCAATGCTGACAGCATTCGGAAACACTGGCTGTCTACTGACGGTCTGGTCAAGGAAAAGGGGGCACATGTCAGGTATAGCCAGCTGGATCAAGGGAATCCCTGAGGATCACAGGGACTTTAGGAATACACTTTGGGTAGAAATCAGGATTGCAGAAAGTGTACATGCATTAGCTTTGGCAGAGAATGATCAAGAGAATCCAAAAGCGATTGTATAAATATATTGAGTAAAAGAGTAACTCGAGACAAAATGCTGTCACTTCAAGATCAATGAGACCATTGATGTGTGGAACAGCACGATATGTCAAAGAACTTAAACACTTTTTTTTAACTCCAGAACTTATTGAGGACAAAGACTGGGGAACTCAGGGAACAAGAGTAATATGTTAGACCACATTTGGAGTTCTCTGCAATTCCAGTATCCCCGCTATAGGAAGGATGTTGTGAAAGTTGAAAGTGTTCAGAAAAGATTGACAAGATGTTCCCAGGGTTGTTGCTGAATAAGCTGGGGTTATATTCTCTGGAGCATCAGAGACTGAGGGGTGACCTGACAGAGGTTTATATAAACATGAGGGGTATGGATTGGGTAAACATTCAAGGTCTTTTCCCAGGGGTTGGAGAGTCTAAATCTAGAGGGCATAGGTTTAAGGTTAAAGGGGAAAGGTTTAAACGGCACTGCAGGGACAGCTTTTTTATGCACACGGTGGTGTGTGCATGGAATGAGCTGAGAGAGAAAGTAGCAGATACTGATACTATGACTACATTTAAGAGATATTTGGATGGGTATATGAACAATAAGGGTTTAGAAGTACATGGGCCAAATGCTGGTAAATGGGATGTATTTACTTAGATCTTCTGGTCAGCGTCGACGAGTTGGATGGAGGGTCTGTTTCCATGCTGTACATCTCTATGACTTGAAAAGAGTGCATGTTATAGAAGGTTTTAAAACACAAAGCTATGGAAAGCCCAAGGACCTGATTAATTGTATCACAGAACATTGTGCAGCCCCGAGCAAAGATATTTGTGCCATTGATTGCCATGTGTGATGTGCTGGAAAGGCTGGAGGGTGGCATAGTGGACAGTGAAGATGTTGTAATCGACGATAAAGCGGATGGCCCTCAGGACAACTCTGTACAACCCTGTTACGGTGGACGCTGCAAGACGTGTCAGATTGTGGATACAGATACCACTATTATGCGTGGGGACACCTCCCACCTTGTACATGGCAGGTACTCATGTAACTCAGCCAACGTTGTCTGTCTTATACTATGCAGGCAATGATGCCCTGAGTCATGGTACATTGGGGAAACCGAGCAAAGGCTAAGATAATGGATGAATGGGCACCACACAACAATCAACAGACAGGAGGGTTCCCTCCCAGTTTGGGAACACTTCAGTGGTCCAGAACATTCAGCCTCGGACCTTCGAGTGACCATCCTCCAAGGTGGACTTCGGGACAGGCAGCAGAGAAAAGTGGCCGAGCAGAGGCTCCGGGACCTTGGGTTCATGTCACATTACAGGTGATCACCATTACACTACACACACACAGATATTCCAACACACACACACTCTCACATACACATGGACACAGGTACACACAGACGCGCACACAGACACCCACACACAACCTTATAGACACGCACACTCCCACACTTACACATGCACCCCCTCACAAACTTAAGACACTCTGCACTCACTACACACACACTTTCCCACACTCACAACCCCCACCCCAGACAGACACACACAGACAGACAAAGACCCACAGACACACATATATTTTGTGGGGTGAATTTGCACTTGCAGGATTACATTGTACTTTGCTCAAAAACTGCATGCATTCATGGAGAACTCTGTTTTCTCACTTTTTAGATGATAATCAATCTAAATATCAGGGCACAGACAGAGAACACAGCGGGCTAACACCTTCACATATTGTCTACCTATCACCATTGTTAACTGCTAACCCGAGAATGCAACTTTAAAAAACAGTTTTGTGATTTACACATGAAAGAAGTGAAACTATCACTGTCTTCGAAACGATGAAAGGCTTAACAGACAATCAATTTTTCAATGTATAATGTCAGTTACATCACACTGTAAATTTTTGTTATAAATTCTGTGTTATGATCGAGCTCTCCACTATCACCTGATGAAGGAGCGTCATTCCAAAAGCGAGCGTGCTTCCAATTAAACCTGTTGGACTATAACCTGGTGTTATGTGATTTTTAACTCTCTTCAGTAAGGTAGATTGATTTGTGACACAGAGATAAAAGAAATTTGGGCACCAGAGAGATGTGGTTACAGGGCGAACAAAAGGTGGACACAAATATTCAATGGATCACAACCTTGCAGAAACTCAGGCAAAATGGGTAACACTCACAATAATGGATAACAAAGGCAGTGCAGAGAAATCATTTGGCCTCAGATCATGAAGTAGAGTCAGTCTGAATGTAAATTCTGGCTATTACTTGCCAAGGACACAAGGAGCAGAACAGTTTTAGCCACCGAACAGCATTCCGTTGCTCATCACTGCATTACACAGGAACTCATTGGAATTTTTTAACAAACACTTTGTGATAACTTTGGGAAACTTCAACATTCCCATAATCTGGGACAGTCACACTAACAACAGTGATATTAGAAGAGTAGTTCAGAGAATTTTTTTTCAGTGTTTCTTTGAATAACAAATTGTGCAACTGGCTAGGGACAAAACTATCTCAGAGCGATCGTAGGGTGATCAAACTTAGTGAATGAGTAATGTCACCTGGAGAGGTCCTTCGGGAAATTGTGATAAAGTGCAGTTTAAAGAAATATAAAGTTTTAAAGTGAATCACATAACAGACATGCTACAACTAGAAACAAAAACAGTCAATGACATGGTTTGAGATGAGAACTGACCAAGGTAAAGAGGCGAAACAAACTGAAGTATGTCCCTGTAAATGAACAGTGGAAAACATTTGAAAGGATAGTGTAAATCACTCAACAAAAGAACATTCCACTGAAACAGACAAAACCTCAGCAAGAAATTCCCACCGGCCCCTCACTCAGGACAAAATGCATCATATTAGTTTATGAGGCTTAGAAGATCACCACAAAGTACTTAAAATCCTGAAGTGAGAGAGAGTGTTTTAGGAGTAAGTGTTAAAGGGATTGCAAAGGGTCTGCTAGCAGGAGTTGGGCAGTGGGAAAGGGAATCAGTGTCAGGGTTCAATGTCACAAAAGAAACAGAGAGAGGTGAAGGTGCCGGAGGTGGTAAGAGTGTTGCGGAGAGTGGTCAGGGCCTGAACGGTGTTACAAAACCAGTACGGATTGCTGCTGCTGGAGGGGTTTGCAGAGGTAGAGAGGGACATATGTATTTTTATTTATTCATTCATGGGATATGGGTGTCACTGTCAATTACCCAGAGACAGCTCAGAGTCAGCCATATTGCAATGGGTCTGGAGTCACATGTTAGCCAGGCCAGGTTAAAATGTCAGATGTTCTACACAAAAGGAGGTCAGTGAACCAGATGAGTTCTTCCCACTGATCAACAACGATTTTATGGTGACCTGACCAATGTCTTGTAAAGATACAACATGACATCCCAAATCGTACTCTCAATGCTCTCCCCAATGGAAGTAACCATCCCAAACATCTACTTCACCAGCCTGTCTACCTGTGACACAACTATTAAAGAACTGTACCTGCATCCCTGGGTCACTGACTGACAACACTACCCAGGGCCCGGACATTAACTCTACAAGTCCAGCCCTGGTTTGTTTCACCAAAATGGAACACTTCACCTTTATCTAATTAAACTCCATCTGCTATTCTTCAGCTCACTATCCCAGCAGTACTGTTCATCCTGTTGTATCACAGATAACCTTCTTCACTGTCCAGTTTACCACCAATTTCAGTGTCGCCCAAAAAACTTATTTAACTTACTTAACAATATTTCCGTCCAAATTATTTATCCAAATGACAAACACCAGTGGACCCACTCCACCGCTGGTCACATGTCTCCAGTCAGAAAAACAACATGTCTCCCATCACCCTCTGTCTCCTACCATCAAGCCCAATTTTCTGTCCAGTTGACTAGCTCCTCCTGAATGCCATAACCTTTTACACTGATCTGAGCTTATTACCCAGTTTACCATAAGACACGTAGAACACAGAACAGTACAGAACAAGACCCTTAGGCCGTGATGACATGCCAATCTTTTATTCGACCGGAAGATCAAAAATAAAAGTGGCAAATAGAGTTTAATTCAGATAAAGGCGAGGTGCTGCATTTTGGGAAATCAAATCTTAACAGTACTTATACACTTAATGGTAAGGTCCAAGGGAGTGTTGCTGAACCAAGAGACCTTGGGATGCAGGTTCATAGCACCTTGAAAGTGGAGTCGCAGATAGATATGATAGTGAAGAAGGCGTTTGTTATGCTTTCCTTTATTGGTCAGAGTATTGAGTACAGGAGTTGGGAGGTCATGTTGCGACAGTACAATACATTGGTTAGGCCACTGTTGTAATATTGCGTGCAATTTTGGTTTCCTTCCTATCGGAAAGATGTTGGGAAACTTGAAAGGGTTCAGAAAAGATTTAAAAGGATGTTGCCAGGGCTGGAGGATTTGAGCTATAGGGAGAGGCTGAACAGGCTGGGGCTGTTTTCCTTGGAGCATCGGAGGCTGAGGGGTGACCTTATAGAGGTTTACAAAATTATGAGGGGCATGGATAGGGTAAATAGACAATGTCTTTTCCCTGGGGTTGGGGTGTCCAGAACTAGAGGGCATAGGTTATGGATGAAAGGGGAAAGATATAAAAGAGACCTAAGGGGAAACCTTTTCATGCAGAGGGTGGTATGTGTATGGAATGAGCTGCCAGAGGAAGTGGTGGAGACTGGTACAATTGGAACATTGAAGAGGTATTTGGATAGGTATAAAAATAGCAGGGGTTTGGAGGGATATGGACCGGGTGCTGGCAGGTGAGACTAGATTGGGTTGGGATGTCTGGTCAGCATGGACAGGTTGGACTGAAGTGTCTGTTTCCATGTTGTACATCTCTACGACTCTAACTTCCATACCCTTCATTTTATTATCATCCATGTGCCTATCCAGAAGTATATTAAATGTCCCTAATACATCTAATTTTACCGCCACCGCTGGCAGTGCACTCCACATACACCACTCTATATGTAACAAACCTACCTCTGAAATCTCCGCTTAACCATCCACTAATCACCCGAAAATTATACCCCCTTGTAATAACTATTTATATGAGGGTAAAAAATATCTCTCTCTATTCACTCTATCTATGACTCTCACCACCTTGTTCACCTCTGCCAAGTCACACCTCACCCTTCTTCAATCCAATGAGAAAAGCCTTAGCTCCCACAAACTTTCGTCATAAGACATGTACTCCAGTCCAGGCAACATCCTGGTAAATCTCCTCTTTACCCTCTCTAAAGCTTCCACAGCCTTCCTGCAATGATGGGACCAGAACTGAACACAATATTCCAAGTGGGGTCGAACTAGGTCTCTATAGAGCTGCAGCATAACCTCACAGCTTTAAAACTCAATCCCCAAACTAATGAAACCCCACACAATATATTGCTTCTTAACAAGCCAATCAGCTTTGGTGGCTACTTTGAGAGATCTAGGGACTTGGAACCCAGGATCCCTCTGTTCCTCCACACTGCAAAGGATTCTGCCTTTAACCCTGAATTCTGCATTCAAATTCAATCTTCAAAACGAATGACTTCACACGTTTCCCAGATTGAACTCCATCTGCCACTTCTCAGCCCAACTCTGCATCTTGGCAATGTTCCACTGCAACCTACAACAGCCCTCCACACTATCAACCATTCCACCAACCTTTGTGTCATTGGGAAGCTTACTAACCCCTCTTTCAATCACACATCGAAGTCATTCATAAACTCACAAAGAGCAGAGGTCCTGTAACCTCTCCCTGCAGAAAACCACTGGTCACGGAGCTCCAGGATGAATGCTTTCCACCTATCATCACCCTCAGTCTTCTGTTTATCAGTAATCCTGTATCCAGACAGACAGGTTTCCCTGTATCCGATGCCTCCGTACTTTCTGAATGAGCCATAAAGATGTTTTGTCACATTCTCAAAAGATTCAATAAGATTTGTAAGGCATGACCTGCCCCTTACAAAACCATGCTGACTATCTCTAATCAAACTATGGTTTCCCAACGAATAATCAATCCTGTCTCTCAGAATCCTCTCCAATAATCTGCACACCACAGACATAAGACTGACAGGTGTGCAATTCCCAGGATTATCCCTATTCCCTTTCCTGAACAAGGGAATAATATTGTCCTGCCTCCAATCATCTGGTCCGACTCCAGTGGACAGTGAGGCTGCAAAGGCCATCACCAGGTGCTCAGTAATCCACTCCCTCGGTTGCTGTAGTAACTTTGGACACATCCAGTCTGGTTCAGTGACTGATGTGTCCTTATCTTTTAGAAAATTCTCAGCACATCCTCCTTCTTAACATCCACCTGTTCATGTACATCAGCCTGTTTCATGCTGTCCTCACAAACGACAAGATCCTTCTCAGCAGTGAATACTGAGGCATAGTATTCATTAAGGACCTCCCCTACCTCCTGTGACTCCAGGCACAAGTTCCTTCCACTATCCCAGATTGACCTTATCCTCACTCTGGCCTTGCTCTTGTTCCTCGCATAAGTGGAGAATGCCTCACGGTTTTCCTTAATCCTTCCCAACAAAGCTTTTTTATGCCTCCTTCTCGTTGCCCTAAGTCCATCTCTCGGTTCCTTCCTGCTACCTTCACAGAATCCCTACAGTGTGGAAACAGGCCATTTGGCCCAACTCCATATCAACCCTCCAAACAGTATCCAACCCAGCCCCATTCCCCCACCCTATTACTCTCCATTTGCCCTGACTAATGCACCAAACCTACCCATCCCTGAACACTATGGGTAATTTAGCATGGCTAAGCCACCAAACTGGCACATCTTTGGGCTGTGGGGGGGAAACCGGAGCACCTGGAAGAAACCCACAGGGAGAATGCGCAAACACCCCAGAGACAGTCGCCTGAGGCTGTAATCGAAATGGAGTCCGTGGTGCTATGAGGTAGCAGTGCTAACCACAGACACCGTGCCATCCAATGTAACTCTCTGGAGCCCTGTCTGATCCTTGCTTCCTCGACCTTAAGTAAACTTCCTTCTTCCTCTTGATTAGATGCTAAAGTCCACGTGGACAATGCTCTGCCTTCATCTATCTTTGGCTACCTCCTCGAAGAGTCAATCCGGTTTGTGAAATATGGTTTTCCACTCACAAAGCCATGCTGACCATCTCGATTCAGCCCTTGCCTTTGTAAACGTAAGGAGCTCTTTTCTCTCAGAAACTCCTCCAACAACTTCCCCATCACTGGTCTCACGGGGCTGTAATTTCCTGGCTTTTCCCTGCAGTCTTTCAGTGATGGAACAGCATTAGCCAACTTCCAGTCTTCCAACATCTTACTGTCCCTGTTGATAATATAAATATCTCTATAAGGGATACTGCAATCTCTTCCCTAGCTTCCCACAATATTCTAGGATCGAACTAATGAACTACTGAAGACTGATCTACCTTTATTTGTTGTAAGATTCCAGCACTTTCTCTTCTTTGGTGAGGATTCTTTACAAGACATCACTATTTATTTCCCCACGTTCCCAAGCTTCCATGTCTTTCACCACAGTAAATACTGACAAGACTATTTTGTCTAATATCTCACCCATCTACTCTGGTTCCACACATTGGCGACCTGATTGATTTTTAAGGGGCCCTATTCTCTACCAGGTTACTCTTTAGCCCTTATTGAAACTTGCATAAAGGCTTCTGATAATTCAAATACACCATATCCCCCATACCACTACACCCCTCCTACACCCTTACAATTCTGCCATTTATATTCACACCAACAAATTAAATCCAACAGGCTCGTTGCTGTATCAGTCGGCATGGAGACCACTGTCACTCACAGTTACTGTACTGCCCTTGCCATAAGTACATTCAGTGTCCTGACTGTAACCATATTGACATTCCCATCACTGTTTGGTGCCTACAAAAGAATTCCTGCTAACGGTTGCTGCTGCTTGCTTATTCTCAGCTCCACTTTTGATATTCAGATCCACATGACTGTCTCATTAATGCATTAACCTCATCCTTCCTTCACAACTTGTTGGCTTTTTGCTTAGTCTGCCTATTGGGACGAGATTGGGTTGGAATATCTGCTCAGCATGGATGGGTTGGACCGAAGGGTCAGTTTCAATGTTGTACATCTCTCTGACTCTATAACTCGATCCCAACAACACTTCTCATTCACCTCCCAGTGATGGTCATTCTGCAGCTACATCTCTGTAATGACAGTTCCATCATATCTGATCACTGTCATTCCATCTGCCTTATGGCGAATACAGGGAGTCATTCCTCAGTAGTGGGGCGTTGAACAGATGGGTAGAGGTTACAGAAATAGGGAGGCTTAGAATTAAACAGAGTTATATCTGGTCAAGAATGTCAGAGGGACAAAGGTGTTTGGGGATTGGAGAAATTTACAGAGACAGATGGAGCTGGATTAGATTCTGGAAATAGGGATAGGGATGGAGAAAGGAAGAGGCAGGCAGTCTCAGAGGCACAGACAGGGAGCTGTTTCATCTCGGAGATTATTGTGTATACTAACAGAGATATGGAAGGTTGTCGTGACTGAAGACATTTACAGATATAAGAAGGCTTGTAGGCTCTGGAGGCTACAGAGATAGGAAGGCAATGGAGAATGCCAGGTTACTGGGTTGGAGACAGTTACACAGATGGGGAGCGTTGCACAAACTGAAAGAGGTTCCTATGGTTGGGAGGGGTATGGTATCGGGAATGAGGATGAAATTTAACAAGATAAAGATCGAAGAATTGGAGAAGGATAAGGAGATTACAAATTTTTCACAGCTAAGGAAGGGTTGTAGGAGCTGGCACTGAGTCCAGCAGGGATCTCGATAACCCCAGTCTCCATCCCTTGCCTGTGCTGCTGCATCACTCTGTTGTGGACAATTCTGTTGACTCAGGATCTCAGACCATCTGTAAGAGGGAGAAATGCTCACAAAGGCAGTAAATAGACTGACACAGCGAGGGATACCAGATGGAGAGAAACTGAGTGATAGCACATTATTAGACACTGTATTAACAGGGAATTGTTTGAATTTGTAACAAAGACACCGGGATAATTGTGAGGGGATTCAACCTTCCTATCTCATCATCTCTTTGGCAGTGGCTCACAGATGAGGCTGACTCTCTCCCACTCTCAGTGGGGGTGGGGGAGTCTGAGGTTGGCTGTAGAGACTGATATGGCCTTCCACAGACTCTGTTACACTTGAGGCAGAAGGTGGACATGGAAAGGGGGCGGGTGGGGCGTTGATATGACAGCGCGCTCCTTGTGCTGTTTTCTCCTGGATTCCCGTTTTCCCCACAGAAAGTCTCGAGGTGCTCGACACCTCCCCAATGCTCCTTCCCCACTTCAGACGGTCTTGGCCGATTTGATTAAGAGATGAAAAAGAACCGACCAATTCTGAAGTAACCAACATTTAGAAATGTGGAGGAGTGCAGTAGGAAGAGGAAACATTGTCAGTGTTTAATCAGAGTAGAGGAACAGGGAGAATTGAAGGTGCCGGAGGTGGTGAGAGTGTTACAGAGAGGGGCAAAGGCCTGAACAACGTTACAAAGCCAGTATGGATTGCTGCAGCTAGAGCTGTTTGCAAAGGTAGGGATGGACATATGTATTTTTCATTGATTCATTCACGGACTAAGGATGTCACCGGATGGACCAGCATACATTGCCCTCCTGCTAATTGCCCAGAGGCAGTTCAGAGTCAGCCATATTGCTGTGGGACTGGAGTCACATGTGAGCCAGACCAGGGAAGAATGCCAGATGTCCCTCTCTAATGGACATATGTGAACAAGTTGATTTTTATCAGATAATCAACAATGCTTATACAGTGGCCTCACTAATGTCCTATACAGATACACCATGACATTCCAACTCCTACTCTCAATGCTCTGCCCAATGAAGGGTGACCATCCCAAACACCTGCTTCACCAGCCTGTCTACCTGTGACGCTACTTTCAAAAAACTCTGTACCTGAGTTCCTGGGTCACTGATTGACAGCAGTACCCAGGGCCCGAACATCAATTGAACAAGTCCAGCCTGGTTTGCTTTACCACAATACAACATCTTGCATTTCTCCACCTGTTATTCCTAACCTCACTGGTCCAGCAGTACTGTTGATTCCATTGTACTCTCCGATAACCCTTTTCACTGTCCACTTTATCACCAATTTCAGTCTCACTCACAAACTTGCTAACCATGGCGACTGTATTATCATCCAAACTGTTGATATAAATGATGCACAACAGTGACCCAGCACCGAACCCCATGGCACACCGTTGGTCACAGGCCTGCAGTTTGAGCAGAAACCCTCTATGAACATGCTCTGTCTCCTACCGTCAATCCTGTTTTGTATCCAGTTAGTGAGTGCTCCCTGGTTATGTCTGATCTAAACTTACTATCCAGTCTGTTATGCAGAACCTTGTCAAAGGCCTTGCTAAAGTTCATGTGGACATCATGAACTGCTCTGCTTTGACCTCTCACTTGTCTACCTCCACACTCAGGTTTGAGGCATGATTTCCCATGCACAAAGCCATGCTGATGATCATTAATCTGTCCTTACCTTTCCAAATGCACGATGATCGTTTCTCTCAGAATCTCCTCCAACAACTTACCACCCTGCCATCAGTCTCACTGGTCCGTAGTAGCTGTCGATGATACAAATATCTCTGGAAGGGTCCTGTAATTTCCTCCCTCGCTTCTCACAAGGCGCTGGGATACATCTGACCATGTCCCAAGATTTTATCTAACTTTTCGTATTTTAAGACATCCACCACCTCCTGTTCTCCAATGTGCACTCATTTCAAGATATCCCTATGTATTTTCCCAAGTTCCCGAGCTTCCATGTCTTTCACCACAGTAAATCCGAACACAAAATATTTTTTCAGTATCTCACCCATCAGCAGTGATTCCACACAGACAGCTTCATTGTCCTTTCAGGGGCCCTATTCTCTCACGAGCTAAGTTTTAGCCCCTTGTTGAAACTTGTCTAAATGCTTCTGAAATTTCAAATATCTCTCCACCGCAACTAGTCTCCCCCACCCTTATCTATTCTGCATTTATGGTCACACCAAAATATAGAATCCAACAGATTTAAAAATATTCCCCTTTTATAAAATCATACATCTCCCATTGTTTCTAAGTATCTAGTTATCATTTATTGTCATATCCTTTAAAACACATTCTAGCACGTTCCCGACTTACTGTCAGGCTAACACCGTTTGGTTCAGACTGACTGCACAAAGGGTTTTGGGAATCCTTGTGTATCAATCTGAAACAGGTGGCTTACAGGATCAGCAGGTCATAGAGAAGGCAAATCAAATGTTGCCATTTATTACAAAGGGAATGGAGTCTAAAAATAGGGAGGGCTTGCTAAAACAATGTCAGACCACACCTAGATTATATTGAACAGTATGAGTGCCCTAAGGAAAGACATTCTTGTATTGGAGGCAGGCCAGGGAAGGTTCACTCGGCTGATCCTAGAGATGGGGGATTTTCCAATGAGAAGAGGTGGAGTAGATTGACCTTGAACCTATTGGGGTTTTGAAGAATGGGAGAGAAATTGAATGAAACATCCAGGATTCGGAGGGGCTTTGACAGGTTAGATGTCGTTAAGTAGGAAACTCGAACAGTACAGCAGAGTAACAGGCCCTTCAGCCCACCATGGCTGTGCTGACCATGATGCTATTCTAAACTAATCCCATCTGCCTGCACATGGGCGATATCCCTCTATTCTCGGGCTGTTCATGTTTCTGTCTAAATGCCACTTCAAAACTTTGCTCTCATTGCCACCTCTCCCACCTCCTGAGCAGCTTCTACCCTCTCGGTAAAGACAACTGGCCTCATTCATCTCACTTTAAACTTCTCACTCTCACCTTAAACCGATGCGCCCTAGTATTTGATATTTCTACATTGGAAGGAAGATTCCAACGATTCACACTATTCACGCCTCTCCTAATGCTATATATCTGTACCAGGTCACCCCTCAGTCTCCGATACTCACGCAAAACAATCCAACTGTGTCCAACCTCCTTACAGTAAACACATTCTCATCCAGGCAACATTCTGCCAACCCTCTGTTACACCCTCCACATCCTTTCTGTAGTGTGGCAACGAGAATGACACGCAATCTTTCAAACATGTCTGACTGAAGTTTCATTCAGTCACAACATGACATGCAAATGTCTGTACTCAATACTGTGCCCAATAAAGGTAAGCATACCATACTCCCCCCTCGACCACCACATTCGACTGTGTTGTTATTTTGAGGGAGCTATGGATTTGCTTCCAATGTCTCTCTGTTTATCAATGTTTCCAACTAGTCAATTAGTGTACTTCTCTCTTCCATTTGGCTTCATAAATGTATCACTTCACACCTGTCCCGATGAAATTCAATTTGCCACATCCCTGACCAGCGTTCCAGCTGATCTACATACTGCTGCAACCTTTAACACTCTTCCTCACTATCCACAATTCCCCTAACTATCCCTAATCATTACATGCCTTTCCGAATGTCGTCTGTAAAATTACCACTCAAACTGCTGACTTTTTCATCTGAATCACAGATATAAATTACACACAGACATCGCAGCACTGATCCTTGTGAAACATCATTGGCCACAGACGTCCAATCAGAAATTCACCACTCCAAATGCCTCTGTCAACTATCACCAAGAAAATATTGCATCCAACTTACCAACGAGCATGGATCGTGATTTGATCTTCCAGATCTCCCTTGCTATTTGGAAGCTGTCCATTCAAAACGACTCTATATTTTGATTCCCAGAATAAATTCGCTGTCTCACCAATGCACTGACTGCATCCTTTCTTCACAACAAAACGGGACCTTGTTTGTTTTTTTGCTGATCCTGCCTAAATCCCAACAACCCCTCAATAATCACATTGCTGTCATGATCATTCTGCAGCCACCCCTCCACAATAACAGTTCGATTATATCTGTTCTCTTCAGTTAATGCTGTCATTCCATCTGCCTTGTTGCAAATGCATGGTGCGTGTCACCGAGAGAGGGCCTTTGAGGGATGGATAGAGGTCACAGAGTGGGAGAGATGTTTGGGGGCACGACAATGTTGCAGGGTTAAACATAGTTACAGTTGCTGCAGAATGTTCGCAGAAGAAAATATTTTATTGTTTGGAGGAAGTTAGACAGATAAAGCGTCTTTGATTAGATTCCAGAGATAGGGATGTGTGTCGGGTTGTGGATCATTATATGGACTATGTTGATCAGGGTGTCGAAACATTCACAGGATTCCAGGATGTCGTACATTTAACAACAGTTGTGGGATCTGGAGAATATCACAGTGATAGGGAGGATGGTATGGACTAGAGAATATTACAGGGAAAGGGTGGGTAGTATGGAATGGAGAATGTTGCAAGCACATGGAAGATGATATAAGCTGGAGAATGTTGCAGCATTAGAGATGAGTATATGGACTGGAGGATGTTGCACGGACAGGGATGAAGTTGTAGACTGGATACAGTTATAAGGAGAGATGAATTTATGCACTGGAAGGTATGTCAGAGAGAGTCAGTGGTGTGCATATTGCAAGATACGACAGGGATAGGGAAGCTTGTAGAGACTGGAAGAGAGAGTGATAGAGATCTTGTGAGAGACCAGGTTCACTTATGAGCATAGGATGTGCTACAATGAGCAGAGCCTTTTGCAGATATAAATGAGGATACAATGGCCACAAAGCAGTCACACCTATACATCGGTATATAGGAATTGAAGAGATTACACAGGCTAGGAGTGTTGTATGCAGTGGAGGAGATTAACCTGATAGGGAAGCTTTTAGAGAGTCAACAATGTTAGGAAATAATGGGAGTTGCAATGGAGAGAGCAGGTTTCAACAATTTGGAGGATACAGACCTGAAGGAGCTTTGACAGATAGAGATGGTACAGTAAAGGGAATTGTAGTGGCTTCCCTTTCATAAGCAATCCATAAGCACTTAAAACAGCCTGTTTGACATGTGCATTATCTCTTGACCATTCATCAGACAGCGCTGCAAATATTTCACTGGCTCTGCCTACCAGCTTAGACTGAACTAGCATTACCCAGAAGACCTCGGGCCACTCTACCTGTCTATGCAATTATTCAAATGAAATACAGAGTTCCTTGACAGTAGAGTCACAGGTAGTTAGGATAGCGAAGGTGGCGCTTGGTATACATTCCTTTATTGGTCAGAGTATTGAGTACAGGAGTTGGGAGGTCATGTTACGGCTGTACAAGACAGTGGTTAGGCCACTTTTGGAATACTGCATGCAACTCTGTTCTACTTCCGATCGGAAGGATTTTGTGAAACTTGAAAAGGTCCAGAAAAGATTTCCAACAACGTTGCCAGGGATGAGCTATAGGGAGAGTTTGAACAGGTGATGGTTGTTTTTCCTGGAGAGTCGGAGGCTGAGGGTGACCTTATAGAGGTTTATAAAATCAAGAGGGGCATGGATAGGGTAAAGAGACAAAGGCTTTCTCCTGGGGTGTGCGAGTCCAGAATTATAGGGCGAGGTTTAGGGTGAGAGTAGAAAGATATAAAAGATAAAAAGGGGCAACTTTTTCACGCAGAGGATAGTACATATATGGAATGAGCTGCCAGAGGAAGTGGTCGATGCTTGTACAACTGCAACAGTTAAAAGGCATCTGGATGGGTATATGAATAGGAAGGGTTTAGAGGGAGATGGGCCGGGTGCTAGCAGGTGGGACTACATTGGGTTGGGATATCTGATCTGCAGAATGGGACCATGAATGGGTTGTGGAACCTGGAGGATGTCATGATTTGAACCACAGGTAATGTTTGGATCTTTCAGCCAATCTTACAGATGGTACAATTGCAACATTTAAGAAGCATTTGGATGGATATATGAATAGAAAGGGTTTGGAGAGAGATAGGCCAGGTACTGGCAGGTGGGACTAGATTGGGTTGGAACATCCTGCCGGCATGGCTGGGTTAGAGTGAAGGATCTGTTTCCATGCTGTACATCTCTATGACTGTAAGATCGGCTGAATGGTCCAATCAAAAATTACCTGTGGTTCAAATCATAATATCCTCCAGGTTCCACAAGCCATCCCCTGTCCTATCCTGCAGGTTCAATGAATCCCGGAACCTCTAACCTTCTGCAAGTCTCACGTCCCTTCCAACATTTGTACCATCCTCCAGGTTCTGCAGCCCTTCCTACCTCGTAACATGGCCCAGACTCTCCAACTCCTCCTTCCTCTGCAATGTTCGCCAGAAGAGCACTGGAGGATGGTGGGGGTTACAGAGATATGGAGGGACATCAGGACGGGAGGATTTTGCAGACATGAGGAATATATGGACTTGAGGAGGTTTCACAGTTTATGAGTGTTGTAGGGGCTGGAGGAACTTACAAAGATAGGGATAGTTTTAGATTGGAGGATTCTGCAGAAAACCTTTACGTAGTTAAAGGCAGGATTCTTAGCAGCGTGCAGGAACAAAGGGACCCTGTTTCCCTCAGGTTACCACCCAAGTTGACAGGCTGTTAAGAAGGCGAATGGTGTGTTGGCTTTCATTACCAGGGGGATTGAATTTAAGAGATGTGAGATTTTGCTGCAGCGCTACAGAACCCCAGTTAGACCACTCTTCAAATATTGTGAACAGTTCTGTTCACTTCATATAGGGAGGACGTGGAAGCTTTAAAGACAGTGCAGAGGAGATTTAGCAGGATGCTGCCTGGACTGGAGGGCATGCCCATAGAAGGTAGGTTGTGGAAGCTAGGGCTTTTCTGATCACAGCGAAGGAGGAAGAATGGTGACTTGTTAGAGGTGTACAAGGGAATGAGAGGCATAGATAGAGTGGATAACCAGAGACTACTTCCCATGGCAAAATGGCTATCACAAGGGGACATAAGTTTAAGGTAACTGGCGGAAGGTTTAGTTTAGATATCAGAGGGATATGGGCCAGGTGCTGGCAGGTAGGACTAGATTGGGTTGGGATATCCTGTCGGCATGGAAGGGACTGGTACGTTATTTACACAGAGTGTGGTGGGTGCATGGAATGGACTGCCAGCCATGGTAGTAGATTCAGACACATTACAGACATCTAAGCAACTCTTGGATAGGCACATCAATGATAGTAATATGTAAGGTATGTAGGTTCGTTTCATCTTCAGTGTAAGATAAAAGGCAAGCACAATATTGAGGGCGGAAGGGCTTGTACTGGAATGTGCTATTCCATGTTTAAAATAGCCAGGGTTATGATGGCAGCAAGAGGTTTCGGGAAGCGGGAGAGGATGCGATCTGAATGAAGAGACACAAATAGGAGGCGTTGCTAAAGTTGTATGAGGTAACAGAGACAGCAATGGTCTGATCTGGAGCAGATGACCCAGACTGCGAGAATTGTGGGGACTGGAGGTGCTTTCACAGGGAGGGAGGAGCATAGAGCCACAGGAGGTTACAGAAATGTGGAGAGCTGTCGGGCTGACAGGAGTTCATGGAGATGGAGAGGTTGGGAGGAATGGAACAGTTTACAGGGATAAGGATGTTGGTAGGATGGGGTGTTTTACACAGACAGGAATGTTTCAGGTGAATGGAGCTGAGTACAGAGATAAAGTGGGTTGTACAGATTGGAAAAACAAATAGACGTAAGGAGGGTAGTCGTGACTGAAGATGTTTATAGACACAGGAAGGCTTAGGTTCTGCAGGTTATTTAGATAAAGGGGGAGTGGAATCAGACAGATTCTCCAAGTGATAAAGACAGCAATTTTGGTTGGAGACTGTTTCACAGATTTGGGAGCATTAGTAACCTCCTCCAGTTTGGTCAGAGTGGGGAAGGGTTGTAGGGGAGGGTGATGTTTACACATGGAAGAGCTGGAGAAGATTGTGGAAATGAGTAGATGGATGGAGACACTGGAGGAGCTTACATTGACAGGGTGAGTGCTGGCAATGAAAAGATATCACATAGACAGAGGGTCTTGTAGGAACTGTACTGAAAGAGTCACAGACATTGGAATGACTTCTGCAGATTGGGAGTATTACAGGGACTGAGAGGATTGTAGGGTCTCCACAGATTGATCATGTCTTTAAGAATATGTAGATACGGAAATCTTTAACCCAATGTATGCAGTCTTCATTTCAAGACCAGAGCCTTATTATCCCTCACCAGCCAAGGATCCCTAACCCTGCCAGCTTTTCCCTTTACCCCAATGGGGCAGACTGGTCCTGGATTCTTGAGATCACACTTTGAAAAGCCTCCCATTTGCCAGTTGTTCCTTTTCCTTCAAACAGACCCACCCAATCGATTAGAATCATAATGTGGAGGTGCCTGTGTCGGACTGGGGATGTACTAAGTTAAAGATCACCCGACACTCGGTTCCAGTCCAACCGGTTTATTTGAAAGCACTAGCTTTCAGAGCACTGCTTCTTCATCAGGTGGTTGTGGAGCACAATCCTAAGGTACAGAATTTATAGCAACAGGATGGCAGTGTCATGGAATATAATATCAAACAAATTTAGTTTAAGCCTTTCATCTGTTACAGTGATCACCAGCGCTTCCAAAGCGAGTTGGATTATAACTGGGCATTGTGCAATTTTAAATTCACGGCATTGACGCTGGTCAGATCCTGCAGAATGGCCCCAAACCTGGCCCTGTTCCAGTTTTCCTCTTCAATCTGTGGACCTGCTGATCTTTTTCCATAACTATGTTAAAACGAAGACAGTTGTGGGGACTGGACCCAAAGTGCTCTCTGAATGACACTTCAGTCACTTGCCCGACCTCGTTTTCTGAGGGGAGGTCCAGTGTTGCACCTGAGTAGAGTAGGGCCCTCTGCATATTGATTTAGGAACCTTCCTTGGACACATTTGAAAAATTGCCCTCCGTCCAGGTCTTCTTATACTCGAGGTGGCCCAGTCAATACATGGAATATTAAAATCTCCAGCCTGCACTCCTCTATTATTCCTATAGTTATCTGCAATCTCTCTACACAGCTGCTCCTCTGGTATCTGTTGGGTCTACGACAGTCTACAATACAGTCCCAACAAAGTGACCCCCTTCCCCCTTCTTCTTTCTAACTTCTAACCATGTGGAATTTTAAATGAATATATGTTTTAAAAATTGGAATTAACAATCCATAAATAAGTATTGATAAAAATCCAAACACTTGACCTTCAGAGAAAGACAACAGTTCACTCTCATGTGGTCTGCAAGACATACCCACAGCAATGTGTTTGCCTCTCAATTACCCTGTGAAATGGGCGAGCCAGCTGCTTAGCTCAAGGGCAGCAAGGGATGGGCAATAAAAGGCTGGTCAGCCAGAGACACCCACATCCCAGACCTGATTTTTAAATAAGATCCATTCAGATTGGTCCCAGCACAGTTCCAGTGGAACAATGTCCTGGCCAATCACGTTGGTAGATTTATGGACAGGGCTTTAAACTGACAGAGAGGATGGAGGGACAGGCTTCAGGTGAAAGGAGCTTTCCAAATCCAAAGAGAAAACGTGAAGCATCAGAGCAGCATGGGAATGTGACTGAGGACAACAGAAAGGAACAGGATGGGACAAAGTTTAACTAAAACTGTAGATCAGCAAATCCATTTGTGACAGGAAATTGTGGGAACTAGTAAATTATGTTTTTTTCTTAATGGACAAAGTCTCTGCAACAAGGTAGATGGATTTGTGACACAGAGATAAAAGGGATTTAGACTCCAGAGAGATGTGGTTACAGGGCGAACAAAAGGTGGAACGTAAATATTCAATGGATCACAACCTTGTGCAAATTCAGGCAAAATGGACGACACTAACAATAATGGGTAAGAAAGGCATTACAGAGAAAGCATTTGGCATCAGATCATGAAATAGAGTCAGTCCGAATGTAATTTCTGGCTACTACTTGCCAAGGACACAAGCAGCAGAACAGTTTTAGACCACCCACCGAACAGCATTTCACGGCTCGTCACTGCAATAAATAGGAATTCATTGGAATGTTTAATACAGGCATGGTGAACATTTAGTGAAACGTCAATATTCGCAAAGTCTGGGACAATCACACTGACAACAGTGATATTGGAAGGGGAGTTCAGAGGATTTTTTTCAGTGTTTCTTAGAATAACACATTGTGCAACTGGCTGGGGACGTAACTGTCTCAGAGAGACTGTTGTGTGCTAAAACATAGTGAATGTGTAACGTCACCTGGAGAGATCCTCTGGGAAATTGTGATAAAGTGCAGATTAAAGAAATATAAAGTTTTAAAGTGAATCACAGAAAGGACAACTAGAAAGAAAAGTAGCCAATTACATTGGTTTGAGAGGAGAACTGACCAAGGTAAACAGGCTAAACAGACTGAAATGTGTGTCTGGAAATGAACAGTTGAAAACATTTGAAGGAACAGTGTAAAATACTCAACAAAAGGACATTCCACTGAAACAGACAAAAACTCAGCAAGAAATCCCCACCAGTCCCTCACTCAGGACAAAATGGATCATATTAGATTATGAGGCTGAGAAAATCACCACAAAGTACTTAAAATCCTGAAGTGAGAGAGAGTTTTAGAGTAAGTTTTAAAGGGATTGCAATGGGTCTGCTAGCAGCAGGAGGGCAATGGGAAGGGGAATCATTGTCAAGGTTTATTGACACGATACGAACATGGAGAGGTGAAGGTGCTGGAGATGGTGAGAGTATTACAGAGAGTGGTCAGGGCCTGAACGGTGTTACAAAGCCAGTACGGATTGCTGCAGCTGGAGGGGTTTGCAGAGATAGGGAGGGACATATGGATTTTCATTTATTCATTCATGGGATGTGGGTGTCACTGCCTGTACCAGCATTATTTGACCCCATGCTAATTACCCAGAGATTGTTGGGCCCTGGTGGCTAAATATAATACTTTGCTGGACACAGGTGAAGTGCTGAATGACTGGAGGATCGCTAATGTGGTTCCTTTGTTCAAGAAGGGCAGCAGGGGTAGGCCAGGTAATTACAGAGTAGATAGTCTGACAGCAGGGGGAGGGAAATTATTGGAAACAATTGTGAGGATGAATCAACACTTGCAAAGGTAAGGATCAACTCGGTTTAGTCATCTCGATTTGGCAGAGGAAGATACTGTCTGAGGGATTCAGTTCAGTGTTTTTGAAATGATGCTTAATTATATTGACGAAGGCTGTGCAGATGATGTGGTTTACATGGACTTGAATAAGTCCTTAAAACAAGATCCAACATGGAAGGCTGGTCCAAAAGGACTGGGTTCCAAGGCAAGTTGGCAAACTGGATGCAAAATTGATGGATAGAATACTTTCACCACCGGGTGTACCACAGGGATCTGTGCAGGAACCATTGAACATTAATAACTCGGATGTGAAAGCAGAAGGTATCATTAGTCAGTTTGCAGATGACATGAAAGGTGAGGGTGTTGTTCACAGTGAGGAGGATGGTCTCTGTCTGCAGTCCGATATCAATCGGATGATAATCTAAGCAGAGTTTAGTTCTGATTGAAGTGAGGTAATACACTGTGGGAGGTACGATAAGCGAAGAACAGACATAATAAATGGTAGGTCCTTGCGGAGTACTGAGGAATACAGGGACCTTGGTGGACAAGTCCATAGATCCCTGAAGGTGTCAGCACAGGGAGACAGGGTGGGAAAGGCACCTCAACCGGGAGTGGGAGAGGGACCCATATCCTGGTGGGGTGAATTGCTAGAGCTGCTCGAGAGGATATAACCTAGTCTGGCAGGGTGTTGGACCTTAAACAGTCGTAAGGCCAGTAAGAAGATTGAGGCTGGTACACTAGTTAAAGACAGCAATTTCAGCAGACAAGGCAGGCAAGAACATAGCAGGGAATGGGGGAAAACTGATGATTAAACTGCATTTATTTCAATGCAAGGGGCCAGACAGCTAAGGAAGATGAACTCAAGGCATGGATTGGAACATGGGACTGGGATATTATAGTTATTACAGAAACACAGCTGAGGGAGGGGCAGGACTGGCATTTCATTGTTTCAAGGTAGAGATGCTACAGAAAGGGGAGGCAAGAGAGGACGTGTGGTGGTGGGTTTTGATTGCATTAATCATCACAGCAGTACTTGGAGAGGATATTCCTGTGGGATCGCCCAGTAAAGCTATGTTAGTGGAACAGAGAAATAAGAATGGGTCATCACTTTGATACGATCGGACTGCTGACCCTGAATAATCTGTGGAAGACTGAGGAACAACTATGTCGGGGCATCTTAAATATCAACCATAATAATAGGGCTGTTATGGTAGGGGTTTCTGAACTTTCCAAACCTAGACTGGGACTGCCAGTGTTCAGTGTTTGCAAGGGAGGAATTTAGTAATAGTGGTCCAGAAAACTCCCAATCAATATGTAAATGGCCTGAAAAGAGAAAGGGGCAAAACGTGACCTCCCTTTGGGAATCAAGGTAGGGAAGGGGACTGCGATGTGAGTGGGAAAGCGTTTTGCCAAAGGGACCACAGTTCTTGTAGTTTGAAAACAGCTTTGGAAAAGGACAGGCCTGGTCCACAAGTGCAAGTTATAAAATGAAGCCTGACCAATCTTGATCGTATTAGACAGGAACTTTCAAAATGTGATTGGGGAAGGGAATTATTTACAAGGAAAGGGAAGTTTGGCAAGTGAGAATATTTTAAAAGTGAGATAAACGGATCGATCAGAGCCAGCATGTTCCTGTTTGTGTGCAGGTCAATGCTGACAGCATTCGGAAACACTGGCTGTCTATTGAGGGTCTGGTCAAGGAAAAGGGGGCACATGTCAGGTTTAGCCAGCTGGATTAAGGGAATCCCTGAGGATATACAGGGGCTGTCGGAATACACTTTGAATAGAAAACAGGAATGAAGAAAGGCTAAATGAAATAGCCTCAGCAGAGAAGGAAAGGAGAATCCAAAAGTAATTGAATCAATATATGAAGAGTGTAGAAATAACTCGGGACAAAATAGTGTCCATTAAAGATCAATGAGGCCATCGATGTTTGGAACTGCAGGATATTTGCTCAGATCGTAAACTATTTTTTCACTCCAGAACTTACTGTGGAGAAAGACTGGGGAACTCAGGGAACAAGAATAGTTCATTAGACGACAATTGGAGTTCTCTGCGATTCCAGTCTCTCTGCTGCAGGAAGGATGTTGTGAAACTTGAAAGGGATCAGAAAAGATTAACAAGATATTGCCCGGGTTGTTGCTGAATAAGCTGGGGTTACTGTCACTGGAGAATCGGAGACTGAGGGATGACCTTACAGAGGTTTATATAAACATGAGGGGCATGGATAGGGTAAGCATTCAAGGCCTTTTCCCAGAAGTTGGGGAGTCCAAAACTAGAGGGCATAAGTTTAAGGTTAGAGGTGAATGGTTTACAGAGGGACTGAAGGGACAGCTTCTTCACACATATGGTGATGGGTGTATGGAATGAGCTGAGAGAGAAAGTAATGGAGACTGATACAATTACAACATTTAAAAGGTGTCTGGATGGGCATCTGAATAGTAAGGGTGTAGGCGTATATGGGCCAAATGCTGGAAAAGTGAATGGATTTATTTAGATCTTCTGGTAAGACTGGACGAGTTGGGGACCGAAGGGTCTGTTTCTACGCTGTGTATCTCTATGACTTGAAAAGAGTGCATGTTATAAAAGAGGTGGTGCTGGAGGTTTTAAAACACAAAGCTATGGCAAGTCCCAGAACCTGATTAAGTGTATCACAGGACACGTGGGATGCTAGGGAAGAAATTGTGGAGCCCCGAGCAAAGGTATGTGTACTACTGACAGCCATGTGTGATGGGCTGGCAGGCTGGAGGGTGGCATCATGGACAGTGAAGGAGGTTTTCTGAGATTACAAAGGCATCTTGATGAAGGGAGTGAATGGGCTGAAAAACTAGAGTTGGAATTCAATCTGAATAAATATGAGGTAATGTATTTGGTAAAACAAACAAGGGTAGAGCTTATACAATTAAGGTTTGGGCCTCAGTTCGTGTTTGAGAGCAGAGGGACCTCAAGGTTCAGTACATAATTCTTGAAGCTTGAGTTCTGATAAATGGCTGGATAGGCTGAGTCTTTTTTCACTGGAGCCTGGAGGTTGAGACATGATGCTATAAAGGTTTATGAAAAAAAAGAGATATATATATATCAATTGAATGGTAGTTGCCTTTTCCTCAGGATGGGGGAGTCTCAAGAGGAGGGGCCACATTTTTAAGGTTGGAGGAGAGAGATGTTCAAGAAAAAAGATATGGGGCAATTTGCTACACAGAGGGTGGTTTGAATGTGGAATGAACTTCCTGAGAAAGGGGTTGATGTGGGAACAATTACAATGTTTAAAAGATATTTGGATAAACAGGTGAATAGGGAAGGGTTGGAGTGATATGGGCCAGCAACAGGCAGCTGGGAAGAGTTTAGTTTTAGATTATGGTGAGTATCAGCTGAAGGGTCAGTTTCCATGCTGTATGGCTCTATGACAAGAATATGGTTTGATTCCATTATTGAAGAAAGGATCAGGGCTGGGTCCACTGATGTGCATCATCGACATGAACGATTTGGTTGAAAATATAGGAGTGATTGTGCGAAAGTTTGTTGATGATCAAATGAATGGTGTAGTGGGCAGTAAATACGGTTATCAAAGGGGATCTTGACCAACTGGGCCAGTGGACCAAGGAATGAAAGATGGAGTTTAATTCAGCTGTTGGATTTTGTTAAGACAAACCAGGGAGGACTAACACAGTTAATGGAAGGGCTCTGGCCAGGGTTGTTGAACAGAGAGAGAGAGACCAGGGGGTGCAAGTTACATTGTTCCTCGGAAGTGGCATACCAGGTGGACAGGGTGGGGAAAGTGACATTTGGCACATTTGCCGACATTGGCCAGCACTTTGTGACATACGTTGGAGATATTTGCAACATTGTCCTAAATATTTCCCTTGGGCAGAGGAGGCCACGGGGTGACCCTAAGAATGGTGAATAACCAAAGGTAGGTGAGTCCAACACTAGAGGGTAGAAACAGGAGGTGAGAGAGAGCAAGGATTTAGAGAGGGAGCTGAGGGGGAACATTATCCACAAAGGATGGTGCATAGATGGAACAGACTGCCTCAGGCATATTGGAGAAACAAGAACAATTACAGCATGGAAAAGACATTTGGGGAGGTACATGGAGAGGAGAAGGTTTGAAGAGGGCCAAAGGCTGGCAAATGAGACTCATTCAGTTTAGGTAACATGGGCAGCATTGAGGAGTTGGACCACAGGTTCTGTTTCCGTGCTGTATCACTCTGTATCCAGCTAAAGAGGATTAGTGTACCAAAATAAGGCATGTTGTAGACACTGAAGCAAGTTACAGCGGTGGGGATGGTAGTCTGGAATGCAGTACATTTCAAATATGCGGAGGGAGTATCGGGAAGGGAGGAGGTTACAGGGGCAGGGACTATTGTAGGAGTTAAAAATGACTGAAGACACTGGTGCACAAGCCATGCCACAGATACAGTGTTGCAGAGTAGTGAGTCTTAGTACAGTGTTGGAGGGAGAACACAGAACAGAAAGATCCCAGGCAGCATTCACAACCTCTCGTTGGAGGCCTACTCTCCCCTCTGTTGTACTGATGCTCACTAAGACAGCGCAGGACTGGATTGATAACTCTGAACTCCCGATGCTGTCTCAGTACAACATAAGTTAAAGTGGAGTTGGTGATTGAGCATGGGGTGTGTCTATACTGTGCTCCCCATCCAGCACTGTATCTATATCATGTATTGTTAGCGATGTTTGGAGCCCTCTCATTGCTCTCTGCTCTGTGCACTGTGAGTGATCTTACCTCACTGCAGGATTTATTGAAGGCTCCAGATTTCCCTTCCCTTTGAAGATGGTTGGTCAGCCAGAGAGACAATGAGGTGATGGATGAGACACACAGCAGTTGGGAAACCTATTGAGTTAGCAACTTCCTGAGTACCGACAGGAAGAGATAGACAGAATGGGAAATCAGACTGATGCAGTGAGGGTTACACAAGGAGAATGGAAATGAGCCCCACAGATATCTGGAAAATCCCAAACTCCCTCCCTGGCCTGTGCTGTTGCGTCTCTCTGGAGTGGAGAATCCTGTTAGCTCAGGATCTGGAGCAGCTGCAAGAGTGAGAGACGCGGACATAGGCAGCAATTAGACCCTCACAGTGAGGGATACCACATGGAGAGAGACTGAGTGATATCACTGGAGTGCTGGAATACTTCGGCATCACACAATCATGTTGGAAGAATGGGATTAGCTTCATGTGTCAGTGCTCAGGGATGAGCAACCAGTGAGCAGGTGAAGTGGTGGCATAGTAACATTATTGTTAGGGCATTTGTCCAAAACATCAGCTAATGTTCAGGGGAGGCAGATTTGAATCCCACCATAAGATATGGTGGAATTTAAAAATCAATAATTTTAAAAATAGCAATTAACAATCCATAAACAAATATGAAACCATTGCTGATGTACAAAAGTCACAATCCCTCAGATTAGATTCCCTACAGTGTGGAAACAGGTCTTTCGGCCCAAGAGTAACCCACTCAGACCCATCACCCTCGACCTAATACACCTAACATTATGTGCAATGTAGCATGGCCAATTCGCCTGACCTGCGCGTCTTTGGACTGTGGGAGGAAACCGGAGCATCCGGAGGCAATTCACGTAGACACGGGGAGAATGTGCAAACTCCACACAGTCGCCCATAGCTGGAATCGATCCTGGGACCCTGGTGTTGTGAGGCAGGAGAGCTAATCACTGAGCCACCGTGCTGCCCACTTGTCCTTTCGACAACGAGATCTGATCATCCTCACGTGGTCTGCACGACATACCCACAGAAAAGTGTTTGCCTCTCAATTGCCCTCTGAAATGGCCGAGCAAGTTACTCAGCTCACGGGCAGCGAGGGCTGGACAAGAAAGGCTGGTCAGCCAAAGACACCCACATCCCCTACCTGATTTATAAAAAAATCCAATAGGATGGTCCCACTGGAACCGTGCTGGGAGCAGTTTCCTGGCCAATCATGTCAGTAGGTTTATGGACAGGGCTTTAAACTGACAGAGAGGATGCTGGGACAGGGTCCAGGTGAAAGGAGCTTTCCAAATCCAAAGAGAAAAGGTGAAGCATCGGAACAGTATGGGGATGTGGCTGAAGGTAATCAGAAAGGAACAGGATGGGACAGAGTTTAACTAAAACTGTACATCAGTGAATAAGTTTGTGACAGGAAATTGTGGGAAAGAGTAAATTATGATTTAGTTTGAATGGACGAAGTCTTATCAATGAGGTAGATGGATTTCTGACACTGAGATAAAAATGATTTAGACACCGGAGAGATATGGTTACAGGGTGAACAAAAGTTGGACATAACTATTCAATGGATCACAACCTTGCAGAAACTCAGGCAAAATTGGTAACAAAAACAATAATGGGTAAAAAAGGCATCACAGAGAAAGCATTTGGTCTCAGATCATGAAGTAGAGTCAGTCTGAATGTAAATTCTGGCTACTACTTGCCAAGGACACAAGCAGCACAACAGTTTTAGCCACCGAACAGCTATCAGTTGCTCATCACTGCATTAACCAGAAACTCATTGGAATTTTTTTAAACAAACACATTGTGATAATTTTGGGAAACTTCAATATTCACATAATCTGGGACAGTCACACTGACAACAATGACATTGGAAGAGTTCAGAGAATTTTTTTTTCAGTGTTTCTTTGAATAACAAATTGTGCAACTGGCTAGGGACGTAACTATCTCAGAGCGACCGTTGTGTGATGAAACTTAGTGAATGAGTAATGTCACCTGGAGAGATCCTCATGGAAATTGTGATAAAGTGCAGTTTAAAGAAATATAAAGTTTTAAAGTGAATCACAGAAAGGACAAGCTACAACTAGAAACAAAAATAGCCAATGACATGAGTTTGACAGGAGAACTGACCAAGATAAATAGGCTAAACAGACTGAAACATGTGCCTGTAAATGAACAGTGGAAAACATTTGAAGGAACAGTGTAAAATACTCAACAAAAGGACATTCCATTGAAACAGACAAATCCTCGGCAAGAAATCCCCATCGGTCCCTCACTCAAGTAAAAAGGATCATATTAGATTATCGGGCTTGGAGGATCACCAAAAAGTACTTAAAATCCTGAAGTAAGAGAATGTTTTAGGAGTGAGTTTTAAAGGGATTTCAAAGGGTCTGCTCGCAGTAGGAGGTCAGATGGAAGAGGGAATAATTGTCAAGGTTTTATGTCACAAAAGGAACTGGGAGAGGTGAAGGTGCTGAAGGTGGTGAGAGTGTTACAGACAGTGGTCAGGGCCTGAACGGTGTTACAAAGCCAGTACAGATTGCTGCAGCTGGAGGGGTTTGCAGAGGTAGGGAGGGACATAGCTATTTTTATTTATTCATTCATGGGATGTGGGTGTCACTGATTGGACCAGCATTCTTTTGCCTCACTGCTAATTATCCAGAGTATAGCAGAGTCAGCCTTGTAGCTGTGGGTCTGGTGTCACGTGCAGGCCAGACCAGGTTAGAATGTCAGATGTTCTTCTCTAAAGGACGTAGGTGAACCAGATGAGTACTTCCTACTGGTCAACAATGCTTTTATGGTGGCCTCACCAATGTCCTGTACAGCCACAACATGACGTCCCAACTTTTACTCTCAATGCTCTGACCAAAGAAGGTAACCATCCCAAAGGCCTGCTTCACCAACCTGTCTGCCTGTGACACCACTTTCAACGAACTGTCGACCTGCATCTCTGGGTCTCTGACTGACAACACTACCCAGGGCCCAAACATTAACTATACAGGTCCCACCCTGGTGTGTGTCACCAAAATACCCTATCCTCTACCAAGTTACTCCTTAGCCCTTATTGAAACTTGTGTAAAGGCTTCTGATAATTCGTATAAACCGTATCCTCGGTACAGCCACTCCTTCACCCGTATCTACTCTGCCATTTATATTCTCACCAATAAAAATGCAATCCAACAGGCTCAAAACCACATTCTCCTTTTATTAAATGTGTTTCTAAGGGTCCAGTTATTGTTCATTGACATATCCTTTCAAACATATTTCAGCTCCCGACCTACTGTCAGGCTAACACTGTTTGATTTCAGACTGACAGCAGAAAGGGTTATGGGAGTCCTTGTTTCTCAGTCTGAAAAAGGTAGCTTACAGGTTCAACAGGTAATGGAGGCTTTGGAATTAAGGAGGGTCATGGGGACTGAAGGACATTATGGAGATAGGGAGTGATGTGGGGACTGTATTAGATTATGGACACAGAGAGTGCAGTGGTGACTGAAGAACATTATGGAGATAGGGAGTGATGTGGGGCCTGAAAGGGGCCAAAGAGATCTGGAGGGCTGTTGGGCCTTAAGGAGGTTGCATCGATCAGGAGGATCATGGGGATTGAAGGAGATTACTCTGAATGGGAGGGTCGTTGGGTCAGGATGAGATTATGGAGATAGGGAGGGTCGTGGGACCTTTTGGAGGTTATGGAGTTAGGGAGGTTTGTGGGGAATGATTCAGGTTACGTGGATAGGAAGAGTTGTGGGGACTGAAGGAGTTTATGGAGACAGGGAAGGCTGTGGGGACTGAAGGAGGTTATATCGATAGTAAGTTTATAGAGATGCACACTGACTACTGGCATTTAGTGATGCAGCGGGCTGTAGTAACTGGGACAGGGGTGCTCTTACTGAGATAGGGAGGGTTGTGGAAGATGGAACAGTTGACAGATACAGGGCAGGTTTTAGGAATGGGAGGACTTTACAGGGATTTGGAGGAATGTAGGGATGGGACGTGGTAACAATCACAGGGAAGATTTTGGGAACTTGATCTGAGACTGGTACGGCTGAGAACAGAAGTGAGCCAAACAGTCAGGACAGGCAGGGACAAGGTAGGACTAATAAATTAAACTGCATTTATTTCAATGCAAGGGGCCGAACAGGGAAGGCAGATTAACTCAGGGCATGGTTTGGAACATGGGACTGGGATATCATAGCAATTACAGAAACATGGCTCAGGGATGGACAGGACTGGCAGCTTAATGTTCCAGGATACAAATACTACAGGAAGGATAGAAAGGGAGGAAAGAGAGGAGGGGGAGTGGCATTTTTGATAAGGGATAGCATTACAGCTGTGCTGAGGGAGGATATTCACAGAAATACTTCCAGGGAAGTTATTTGAGTGGAACTGAGAAATAAGAAAGGGATGATCACCGTATTAGGAATATATTACAGACCCTCCAGTAGTCAAAGGGAAATTGTCAAACAAACTTGTAAGGAGATCTCAGCTATCTGTAAGAATAATAGGGTAGGTATGGTAGGGGATTTTAACTTTCCAAACATTGACTGGGACTGCCATAATTTTAAAGGTTTAGATGGAGAGGAATTTGTTAAGTGTGTACAAGACAATTTTCTGATACAGTATGTGGATGTACCTACTAGAAAAGGTGCAAAACGTGACCTACTCTTGGCAAATAAGGCAGGGCAGGTAACTGAGGTGTCAGTGGGGGAGCACTTTGGGGCCAGCGACCATAATTCTATTTGCTTTTAAATAGTGACGGAAAAGGATAGACCAGATCTAAAAGTTGATGTTCTAAATTGGAGAAAGGCCAATTTTGACGGTATTAAGCAAGAACTTTTGAAAGCCGAATGGAGGCAGATGTTCGAAGGTAAAGGGATGGCTGGAAAATGGGAAGCCTTCAGAAATGAGATAACAAGAGTCCAGAGAAAGTATATTCCTGTCAGGGTGAAAGGGAAGGCTGGTAAGTATAGGGAATCCTGGATGACGAAAGAAATTGAATGTTTGGTTCAGAAAAAGAAGGAAGCATATGGCAAGTATAGACAGGATAGATCGAGTGAATCCTTAGAAGAGTATAAAAGAAGTTGGAGTATGCTTAAGAGGGAAATCAGGAGGGCAAACGTGGACATGAGATAGGTCTGACAAATAGAATTAAGGAGAATGCAAAGGGTTTTTTACAAATATATTAAGGAAAAAAGGGGAACTAGGGAGAGAATAGGGCCCCACAAAGATCAGCAAGGCGGCATTGTGTGGAGCCACAGAAAATGGGGGAGATACTAAATGAATATTTTGCATCAGTATTTACTGTGGAAAAGGATATGGAAGATATAGACTATAGGGAAACAGATGGTGACATCTTGCAAAACGTCCAGATTACAGAGGAGGAAGTGCTGGATGTCCTGAAATGGTTAAAGGTGAACAAATCCCCAGGAACTGATCAGGTGTACCCAAGAACTCTGTGGGAAGGTAGAGAAGTGATTGCTGGACCTCTTCCTGAGATATTTGTATCATCGATAGTCACAGGTGAGGTGCCAGAAGAAAGACGTTGGCAAAAGTGGTGCCACTGTTTAAGAAGGGTGGTAAAGAGAAGCCAGGGAACTATAGACCGGTGAGCCTGACCTCGGCGGTGGGCAAGTTGTTGGAGGGAATCCTGAGGGACAGGATGTACATGTATTTGGAAAGGCAAGGACTGATTAGGGGTAGTCAACATGGCTTTGTGTGTGGGAAATCATGTCTCATAAACTTGATTGAGTTTTTCGAAGGAGTAACAAAGAAGATTGAGGAAGGCAGAGTGATAGATGTGATCTATATGGACTTCAGTAAGGCGTTCCACAAGGTTCCCCATGGGAGACTGATTAGCAAGCTTAGAACTCATGGAATACAGGGAGATCAAGCCATTTGGATACAGAACTGGCTCAACGGTAAAAGACAGAGGGTGGTGGAAGAGGGTTGTTTTTCAGACTGGAGGCCTAAGACCAGTGGAGTGCCACAAGGATCGTTGCTGGGTCCACTACTTTTTGTCGTTTACATAAATGATTTGGATGTTAAGCAGAAGATAGTAAGTTTGCAGATGACACCAAAATTGGAGGAGGTGGAGTGGACAGCGAAGAATGTTCCCTCAGATTACAACAGGATCTGAACCAGCTGAGCCAATGGGCTGAGAGCTCGCAGATGGAGTTAAGGTCAGATAAATGAGAGGTGCTGCATTTTGGAAAGCAAATCTTAGCAGGACTTATCCACTTAATGGTAAGGTCCTAGGGTGTGTGGCTGAACAAAGAGACCTTGGAGTGTGGGTTCATAGTTCCTTGAATGTGGAGTCACAGGTAGTCAGGATAGTGAAGAAGGCATTTGGTATGCTTTCCTTTATTGGTCAGAGTATTGAGTACAGGAGTTGGAAGGTCATGTTGTGGCTGTACAGGACATCGTTATGGCCACTGTTGGAATATTGCGTGCAATTCTGGTCGACTTCCTATCGGAAACTTGAAATGGTTCAGAAAAGATTTACAAGGATGTTGCCAGGGTTGGAGGATATGAGCTACAGGGAGAGGCTGACCAGGCTGGGGCTGTTTTCCCTGGAGTGTCCGAGGCTGAGGGGTGACCTTACAGAGGTTTACAAAATTATGAGGGGTATGGATAGGATAAATAGACAAAAGTCTTTTCCCTGGCGTCAGGGAGTCCAGAAGTAGAGGGCATAGGTTTGTGGTGAGAGGGGAAAGATATAAAAGAGACCCAAGAGGCAACTTTGTCACACAGAGGGTGGTACCTGTATGGAATGAGCTGCCGGATGATGTGGTGGAGTATGGTACAAATGCAACATTTAAGAGGCATTTCGATGGGTATATGAATAGGAAGGATTTGGAGGGATATGGGCCAGGTGCTGGCAGGTGGGACTAGATTGGGTTGGGATATCTGGTCGGCATGGACGGGCTGGACCGAAGGGTCAGTTTCCATGCTGTACATCTCTATGACTCGATCACTCATAAAGGTTATAGAAATAAACTGCGTGGTCGCGTCTGGAGGAGATTAAAGGTATAAAGGTTTGTAATTACCGAAGGAAATTACATCAATCGGGACCAGCAGAGTTTACAGAGACTGAGTGCGTTTTCGAGACAGGAAGAGTTCATAGTCAGCATTAGAAATGCAGAAACTAATTTATGAGAAAAGCAGGGTCACTCTGCTTTGTGCCCAGAGACAAGGAGGAGTCTAACAGCTGGAGGAGGTTACTAAGGTACAGAGCTTTTTTGTTGTCGTGACGGGAAGGTCACAGAGATCATGAAGGTAGTCGGAGTTCAAAAAAGTCACAAAGACAGTGAAGTTTCTCAGGTCTGGAAAGGACTACACTGACCAGGATGGCTTAAGGAACTGACGAGTTGTTTTTCTTCAGTTAAGGAGGGATGTGACAGAACCCGGAATTAAAGGCAAAGGCAGATACTTGGAGAGTTGTAGTGGTAGGAAGAGCTTACAGGGATAAGCAGGATTGTAGGGGCTGATCGAGATAGGGGAAGTGGTATCGATGAAACAGACAATGGAGAAACTGACAGACATAGGGAGGGTTCTGTGGAACAGATGAATTTACAGACAAGATGGTGATAATGAAGCCTGAGACTTTGCTCATGTTCCTTGCCCAGCATTGTTCAGACATCATGCCCTCAGGGTCTGAATTAAAGTCCACTAACTCCTCCCTGTGCTGTTCACTGTGAGTGATCTTACCGGCTGCAGGATTTACTGAAGGCTCCAGATCTCTCTCTCCATCTCTCTCTGGCTGACCAACTGTATTCAATGTGGGTGATGGACAAGACAGGAATTGGGAATTCTGCTGAGTCAGGGACATCAGGAATACCTACAGGAGACAGGGAAATAGACAGAATGGTAAATTACACTGCTGCAACGAAGGTTACACATGGAGAATGGCACTGAGTCCCACAGAGATCTGGAAATTCCCAGTCTCCATCCATGGCCTGTGCAGTTGCTTCCCTCTGGAGTGGAGAATGCTGTTGGCTCAGGATCTGGAGCAGCTGCAAGAGTGAGAGACACTGACAGAGGCAGCAATTAGACCCACACAGTGAGGGATACCACATGGAGAGAGACTGAGTGATATCAGCAGAGTGCAGGAATCTATCAGGATCACACAATGGTATCATCAGAAGTGGTTCTGACCAGTGAGCACTGCTACCAGTACTCAGGGAGGACTGAGCTATTTTATTGGGATAGGCTCCTCTGGTACCAGGATTATGCAGTGTGCTATAAATGAACGCAGATGAGGAGGGGGACAGGTCTGAGGTGAATGGAAATTCCCAAGTCCAAAGAGAAAGGTTGAAATATTGGAACACCATGGAGATGTGAATGAAGACCAAAAGAAAGAAACAGTAAGGGACTGAGTTTCATTAAAATACGACATTATCAAACAGATTTGTGACAGGAAATTATTGGTTAAAATAAAGTAAATGCCATTTCCGCCCCTCACACAGCACAAGTGACATCACTTCCGCCCCTCACATCATCGCTGATGTCACACAGTCACTGACTTCCTCGCCCCCCCACTGCCGTGCTTGCCACCCCTTCCGCTCCCACCAACGCCACCCACCTGCATTCTGCTTACACCACCCCCAGGTCCCACATCACCATCCCTGCCCCCAGAATCCTGAGGGGAACCCCACCCCTGCTCATGACTCCATCCCCATTCCCCCTAACACCACACCCTCTCCAGTTACAGGCTCCGTCACCTCCCCCAGCTCCACACCTACGCTTGGTCCCAGCTCCCAGTCCTGCCGTGTTTTCACCATCCCCCTGACCTCCCCTTCACAGAGGACGAATGATCAGTCCTCAGCAAAGGCGTCACCTTTATCCCCCTCCATCCACACATCAAGGAACTTAATACACGCCGTGACATCGAACACTTCTTCCACCCCCTCCACCTCAGAGCTTACTTTTACAATGAAGACTCCCGCCTATTTTCTGAGGACCCCTTTGCCGGCCTCCAATACACTCCATCCACATGGACACCCCGCGCTGGCCTATTACCTGCCTTCCATTTCTTCATTTCCAACTTCCACCAAGACATTAACCGCCTCAACCTATCTACCCCCTCCCCCACTCCAACCTCTCACCCTCACAACGTGCAGCCCTACACTCCCTCTGCTCCAATACCGACCTCACCATCAAACCAGCAGATAAAGGGGGTGCAGTGGTAGTCTGGTGCACTGACCTCTACACCGCTGAAGCCATGACGCCAACTCAAAGACACCTCCTCCTACCACCCCCTCTCCCATGACCCACCTCCCATCACCAAACCATCATCTCCCAGAGCATACAGAACCTCATCACCTCAGGAGGAGATCTCCCAACCACAGCTTCCAACCTCATTGTCCGGGATCCCCCACTGCCCGGTTCTATCTCCTTCCCAAGATCCACAAGCGTGACCACCCTGGCCGACCCATTGTCTCAGCATGCTCCTACCCCACCGAACTCATGTCTGCCTACCTCAACATTGTCCTGTCCCCCAGTCCAGGAACTACCCACCCTACCTACTCACACCCTCCACTCCTCCAAGACTTCCGTTTCCCCAGCCCCCAACGCCTCATCTTCACAATGGATATCCAATCCCTCTACACCTCCATCCACCATGACCAGGACCTCCAAGCCCTCCGTTTCTTCCTCTCCTGACGTCCATAACAGTATCCTTCCACCGGTACTCTCGTTCATTTGGCTGAACTTGTCCTCACCCTTAACAATTTTTCCTTCAAATCCTCCCACTTCCTCCAGACCAAAGGGGTAGCCATGGGTACCCGTATGGGCCCCAGCTATGTCTGTCTCTTTGTTGGCTACGTAGAACAGTCCATCTTCCGTAGTTACACCGGCACCACTCCCGTCTTCCTCCGCAACATTGATGACTGCATTGGCACCACCTCGTGCTCCCTCGAGGAGTTTGAGCAATTCATCAACTTCACCAACAAATTCCACCCTGACTATAGATTTACCTGGACCATCTCTGATACCCCCCGACCCTTCCTGTACCTCTCCATCCCCATTAATGATAACCAACTTGACACCGACATTTTTTACAAACCTACCGACTCCCACAGCTACCTGGATTACATATCTTCCCACCCTACTGCCTGCAAAATTCCTACCCCTATTCTCAATTCCTCCGCCTCTGCCGCACCTGTTCCCAGGAGGGCCAGTTCCACCACAGAACACACCAGACAGCCTCCTTCTTTAGAGATCGGAATTTCCCTTCCCACGTGGTAAAAGATGCCCTTCAACACATCGTCCACATCCCGCACCTCCGCCTTCAAACCCCACCCCTCCAACCGTAACAAGAACAGAACGCCCCTGGTGCTCACCTTCCACCCTACCAACCTTCGCATACACCAAATCATCCGCCGAAATTTCCACCACCTCCAAACGGACCCCACCATCAGGGGTATATTTCCCTCCCCACCCCTCTCCACTTTCCACAAAGACCATTCCCTCCGTGCCTACCTGGTCAGTTCGACGCCCCCCAAAAGCCCACCCTACCTTCCTGGCACCTTCTCCTGCCACTGCAGGGATTGCAAAACCTGCGCCCACACCTCTCCCCTCACCACCATCCAAGGCCACAAAGGAGCCTTCCACATCCAAAGTTTTACCTGCACATCCACCAATATCATTTATTGTATCCGTTGCTCCCGATGCGGTCTCCTCTACATTGGGGAGACTGGACACCTCCTAGCAGAGCACTTTAGGGAACATCTCTGGTAGACCCGCACCAATCAACCCCACCGCCCTGTGACCCAACATTTCAACTCCCCCTTCCACTCTGCCGAGGACATGCAGGTCCTGGGCTTCCTCCACCACCACTTCCTCACCACCCGACGCCTGGAGGAAGAACGCCTCACCTTCCGCCTCGGAACACTTCAACCCCAGGGCATCAATGTGGACTTCACCAGTTTCCTCATTTCCCCTTCCCCCATCTCACCTCACCTCCAGCCTTCCAGCTCATGACCTGTCCTAATGGCCTATCTCCCTTCCCACCTATCCATTCCACCCTCCTCTCTGACCTATCACCCCCATCCCCACCCCCATTCACCCATTGTACTCTTTGCTACCTTCCCCCACCCTCCTCTCTGACCTATCACCCCCCATCCCCACCCCAATTCACCCAATGTACTCTTTGCTACCTTCCCCCATCCTCCACTCTGACCTATCACCTTCTTCCCCACCCCATTCACCTATTGTACTCTATGCTACTTTCTCCCCATCCCCACCCCCCTCTCATTTATCTCCCCACTCTGCAGGCTCCCAGCCTCTGTTCCTGATGAAGGGCTTTTGCTGTTCGATGTTCCTGCTCCTCGGATGCTGCCGGACCTGCCGTGCTTTTCCAGCACCACTCTAATCTAGACTCTGGTTTCCAACATCTGCAGTCCTTGTTTTTACCTTATTGGAGGAGGAGACTACCGAGATAAGGCATGTTGTAGACACTGAAGCAGGTTACAGGGATATGGAAGGTAGTCTGGAATGCAGCACAATTCAAATATGTGGAGGGACTATCGGGAAGGGAGGAGGTTACAGCGATAGGATCTGTTATACGAATTAAAAATTATTGAAGACACTGGACAACAAGACATGCCATAGATACACTGTTGTAGAGGAGTGAGTTTTAATATAACAGAACTTACATTGGGGTGGTGATTGATCCTGGGGTGTGTGTGTGTGTACTGTGCTCCCCCTCCAGCACTGTATCTATGTCATGTTGTGTTAACAGATGTTTGGAGCCCTCTCATTGTTCTTTGCTCTGTGCACTGTGGGTGACCTTACCTCACTACAGGATTTATTGAAGGCTCCAGATCTCCTTTCCCTTTGTCTCTCTCTGGCAGACCAACTGCATTCAATGAGGTGATGGACGATCCACCCAGCAGCTGGGAAGGCTATTGAGTCAGGACTTTCCTGAGTACCTACAGGAGACAGAGAAATAGACAGAATGGGAAATTAAACAGATGCAGTGTGGGTTACACATGGAGAATGGCACTGAGTCCCACAGAGATCTGGAAAATGGAGCGATATTAAGTAATATTCCCAGTTTGCTGGAAGATGTCAGGATCACACAATTGTGTCGGAAGAATGGGTTTAGCTTCATGATGCCCTGGTATCAGTGCTCAGGGATGAGCACCCAGTGAGCAGGTGAAGTAATGGCCTAGTGGTATTATTGCGAGAGAATGTATCCAAAACCTCAGCTAATGTTCAGGGGAGGCAGGATTGAATCTCACCATCTGAAAAGGAGACATTTGAAATCAATAAATTTTAAAAATAATAATTAACAATCCACAAATAAGTATGAAATCATTACTGACATACAACAAATCCAAACACTTGTCCTTTCGAGAAGGACATCTGCCCATCCTCATGTGGTCTGCACGACATCCCCACAGCAAAGGGTTTGCCTCTCAATGACCCTCTGAAATGGCCGAGCAAGTTACTCAGTTCAAGGGCTTCTAGGACTGGGCAAGAAAGGCTGGTCAGCCAGAGACTCACACATCCCATACCTGATTTTTAAAAAAAATCTATTAGGATGGTCCCCCTGGAACCGTGCTGGGTCCAGTGTCCTGGCCAATCATGTCGGTAGGTTTATGGACAGGGCTTTAAACTGACAGAGAGGATGCAGGTGAAAGGAACTTTCCAAATCCAAAGGGAAAAGGCGAAGCAATGGAACAGCATGGGAAGGTGGCTGAAGACAAGCAGAAAGGAACAGAATGGGACAGAGTTTAACTAAAATTGTACATCAGCAAATAGATTTGTGACAGAAAATTGTGGAAGAGAGAATATTATGTTTTTTTTAATGGACAACGTTGCTGCAATAAGGTCGATGGATTTGTGATACAGAGATAAAAGAGATTTAGACACCAGGGAGACATGGATACAGGGTGAACAAAAATATTCAGTGGTTCGTAATCTTGTGCAAACTCAGGCAAAATGGGCAACGCTAACAATAATGGATACCAAAGGCATTACAGAGAAAGCATTTGGTCTCAGATCATGAAGTAGAGTCAGTCTGAATGTAAATTCTGGCTACTACTTGCCAAGGACACAAGCAACAGAACAGTTTTAGCCACCGCACAGCATTTCATTGCTCATCACTGCATTACACAGGAACTCATTGGAATTTTTTAACAAAGGCATTGTGATAATTTTGGAAAACGTCAATATTTCTCTAATCTGGGACAATCACACGGTCAACATCGATATTGGAAGAGGAGTACGGTTTTTTTTTCAGTGTTTCTTTGAAAAACACATTGTGCAACTGTTAAGGGACATAACTATCGCAGAGCAACCGTGTAATGAAACTTAGTGAATGAGTAATGTCACCGGGAGAGATCCTTCGGGAAATTGTGATAAAGTGCAGTTTAAATAAATATAAAGTTTTAAAGTGAATCACAGAAAGGACAACCTACAACTAAAAACAAAAATAGCCAATGACATGAGTTTGAGAGGAGAACTGACCAAGGTAAATAGGCTAAACAGACTGAAATATGTGCCTGTAAATGAACAGTGGAAAACATTTGAAGGGACAATGCAAAATATTCAACAAAAGGACATTCGATTGAAACAGTAAAAACCTCAGCAAGAAATTCCCACTGATCCCTCACTCAGGACAAAAGGAATCATATTGGATTATGAGGCTGAGAAGATCACCAAAAAGTACTTAAAATCCTGAAGTGAGAGAGTGTTTTAGGAGTAAATCTTAATGGATTGCAAAGGGTCTGCTCGCAGGAGGAGGGCAGTGGGAAGGGGAATCACGGTCAGGGTTCATTGACACAATAGGAACAGGGAGAGGTGAAGGTGCTGGAGGTGGTGAGAGTATTACAGAGAGTGGTCAGGGTCTGAACGGTGTTACAAAGCCAGTACGGATTGCTGCAGCTGGAGGGGTTTGCAGAGGTAGGGAGGGACATAGGTATTTTTATTTATTCATTCATGGGATGTGGGTGTCACTGCCTGGAACAACGTTCTTTGACCCCTCTGCAAATTACCCAGAGGGTAGCTCAGAGTCAGCCATTTTGCTGTGGGTCTGGAGTCTCATGTCGGCCAGACCAGGTTAGAATATTTGATGTCCTTCCCTAAAGGAGGTCAGTGAACTAGATGAGTTCTTCCTCCTGATCAACAATGTTTTAATGGTGGCCCCATCAATGTCTTTTACAGCCACAACATGACATCCCAACTCTTACTCTTAATGCTCTCCCCAATGAAGGTAACCATCCCAAACGCCTGCTTCACCAGCCTGTCTACCTGGGACACCACATTTAAAGACTGCGTACCTGCATCCCTGGGTCTCTGACTGATAACACTACCCAGGGCCCTAACATTAACTGTACATGTCCCACCCTGGTTTGTTTCACCAAAATGGAACACCTCCCCTTTATCTAATTAAACTCCATCTGCTATTCTTCAGCCCACTATCCCAGCAGTACTGTTCATCCTGTTGTATCAGAGATAACCTTCTTCACTGTCCACTTTCCCACCAATTTCAGTGTCACTGAAAACAATTACTTACCAGGAAACCAATACTCCCATCCAAACCATTTATCCAAATGACAAACACCAGTGGACCCACTCCACCGCTGGCCCCATGCCTCCAGTCAGAAAAACAACATGTCTCCCACCACCCTCTGTCTCCCACCATTAAGCAAATTTTATATCCAGTTCACTAGCTCCTCCTGAATGCCATATCCTTTTACACTGATCTGAGCTTATTACCCAGTTTACCAGATAGAACACACAACACAGAACAGTTCAGCCCAAGACCCTTCGGCCATGATTTCATGCCAACCTTTTATCCATCTGTAAGATCAAACTAACCTACATACCCTTCATTTTACTATGATTCATGTGTCTGTCCAAGAATCTATTAAATGTCCCAGATGTGTCTAATTTTACTACCACCATTGGCAGTCCATCCAACCACCAACCATTCTCTATCCTCTTATCCATCCTCCATTCACCTTAAAATTACACTCCCTTGTAATAGCCATTTATGCCATAGGAGGAAAGGTCTCTGACTATTCACTCACTCTGTGCCTCTTATCATCTTGTTCACCTCCACAAAGTTACCCCGTCCCCTTCTCCAATGAAAAATACCCTTAGCTCCCTCAACCTTTCTTCGTAAGAACTGCCCTCCATTACAGGCAGCATCTTGGTAAATCTCCTGTGTACACTCTGTAAAACTTGCACATCCTTCCTGTAAACAGCGGACCAGAACGGAACACAATATTCCAAGTGTGGTCTTACCAGGACGCTATAAAGATGCAGTAAAACCTCACGGCTCTTACAGTCAATCCCTTTCGAAGGGGAACCAACACAACATATGCCTTTTTAACAACCCCACCAACGTGCGTGGCAATTTTGAGGGATCTATGGACACGGACCCCATGATCTCTGTTCCTCCACACTGCCAAGTATTCTGCCTTTCACCCTGTATTCTGTACTCAAATTCGACCTGCCAGAATGAATCACTTCACACTTTTCCAGATTGGACTCCATCTGTCACTTCCAGCCCAGCTCTGTGTCCTGTCAATGTCCCATTGCAACCTACAACAGCCCTCTACATTCCCCACCACTCCACCAAACTTCATGTGATTGGGAAACTTACTAACCCACTCTCCAACATCCACATCCAAGTCATTTACAAAATCCACAAAGAGCAGAGTCCCAGAGCTGATTGTTACAGAACCCCACTGGTCACTGAGCTCCAGGCTCAGTGCCACCCTGCTGCCACCCTCTGTCTTCTCTAGGCCATCCAATCTTGTATCCAGACAGACAAATTTCCCTGTATCCCAATTTTCCTTCTTTTCTGAATGAGCCATCAACATATTCTGCCATATCCTCAAAGAATTCAATAAGGTTTGTGAGGCATGACCTGACCCCTCACAAACCCATACTGACTGTGGCTAATTTAACGATGGTTTTCCAAGTAGTCATAAATCCTGTCTTTTGAGTCCTCTCCAATAATCTGCACACCACAAACATTCGACCAAATCTGTAATTCCCAGAATTCTACCTCCGTAACATGGCTCGGACTTTACAAATCTTCCCTCCTCTGCCATGTTCCCCAGAATGACACTGGAGGGTGGTGGGGGTTAAAGAGATTGAGAGGAATATCAGGACAGGAGGATTTTGCAGGCATTCGGAGGTTCGCAGTGCCAAAAGGAGGCTTCAGTAATTGTGAGGTCTCATGGTGATGAAGGCGTTTGAGGAGGGAGGGAGGATTGTAGGGAAATGAGAGGTTTCACAGTTTAGGTGTTTTGTTCGGGCTGCAAGTGGTTACTGAGTTGGGGAGGGTGTAAGCACTGGTGGATATTACATAAACATGTGGTTTTAGTTGCAATGCAGGAAGAGGATTCAGGAAGCTGGAGCGTATGGGGTCTGAACGAGGTTACACAAATGGGAAGAGTTGTCAGGAGTGGAGGTGTTTACAGAGACAGCAATGGCCTGATCTGGAGCAGAGGACCCAGATTGGGAGGGATGTGGGGACTGGAGGTGGTATCACAGGGAGAGAGGACCATAGACCCACAGGAGGCTACAGAAATGTGGAGAGCTGTAGGGCTGACGGGTTCATGGAGATGGGAATGTTGGGAGGGATGGAGAAGTTTACAGGGATAAGGATGTTTGTAGGACAGGGCTGGATCACAGACAGGAACTGTTTTATGGACCTGAGCAGATTACAGAGATAAAGGTGTTTGTATCGACTGGAAGAACAAACAGAGATATGCAGGGTAGTCATGACTGAAGATGATTATAGACATAGGAAGGCTTAGGTTCTGGGCGTTATGGAGACTGTGGAATCTGGATTTCTTTTCAGAGACTGGGATAACAATTTTGGTCAGAAACAGTTTCACAGATAAGGGAGCATAGCACAAACAGGAGGAAGTTGTAGAGGTAGGTGACGTTTAAACAGATAGTGGTGTAAGAGCTGGACAAGGTTATGGAGATGGGTAGATGGTGGAGACACAGGAGGAGCTTACATTGACATGGGGGTGATAGTGACAGGAGGGTGTTAAATAGATAGTGGGTTCTGTAGGGACTGGATTGGGAGAGGCACAGGCATGGAGTGAGTTCGACAGATCAGGATTACTGCAGAGACCTGAGAGGATTACACTGATAGGGATGGTGGTCGGGTCTCCACAGACTGTTGGTGTTTAGGGAATGGAAGAGATTTGGTCGAAAGGGAGGGATGTAAGAGCTGCAGGAGCTTGTGGAGAGTTGAAGAGTTGAAGCAATTTGCAGAGGTAGGTTTCTCAGACAGGAGTAGGTTATAGATAGTGAGGGTTGTGTGGTCTGAGTAAGTCAAAAAGAGGAGAGTTTTCGCGTCTGGAAGAGGTTACACTGACAGGGACAGTTGAAGAGACTGAAGCAAAAATGTATGGAGAAGGTTACACAGATAGGGAGGTGAGTAGGGACTGAAGGTGAATACACAGACACAGAGGGTTGTATTGTTAGACGGAGCTGAGAGGGATAGGGACTGGTTTAGGGATTTACACAGATAGGGAAGGTTGTGTTTTTGGAGAAGGTTACACTGATACAGACAGTGTTAGGGAGTGTTTAGTGGACTACAGAGGAGCTCAGAGAGAATGTATTATGGGGAGTGGAGGAGATTACAGACACAGAGATGGCTGTCGGGTTGAAAAGAGCTTCTCCAGATCCTCAGTGCTGTAAGGCTGGAGGGAGATTATAACAGTGAGTGTTGCCAAGACTTAATTACTTCACTGATATAGAGCAGGTCTCAGCACGTAACTGTCAAAGGGAAATTTAGACAGTCCAGATGAGTTTTCAGAGATACAAATGTTTATGGGAGTTTCAAGAGGGAACAATGATTGGGAGTGCTGTACCAAATGGGAATAGTTATAGGGAGGGTTCTAAAAGCAGGAAGAGGTGTCAGACATATCGATCTTTGTAAGGACTGGAGAAGGTTACATTGCCAAGGAGTGTTTTAGAGTCTGGAGGAGATTACAGTGTTAAGGAGAATATTGGGGATAAGGCAAGGTGTAATAGACGGGGATGGTTGACAGGGCTGGACAATAACCTGAATAGAATCGCCATCGTGTGCAACCAGGCCATTTGGCCCAACCAGTCCATTCCTAACCTCTGAAGAGCATCCAACCCAGACTCACCCCTCTACCTATACATTAAACCCTACATTTCTCGTGGTGAACTTACTTAAACCACACATTCCTGAATACCACAGTCAACTTATGAAGGCCGATTCACTGATGGTGCAAATTTTGGACACACACACACACACACACAGATACAGCAAGGGAGCGACATGCAAACACACACAGTGCGGGAGATACCCGCAGACACACAGCAAGGGAAGGACCTGCACACACACACAGCGAGGGGGATACATGCAAGAAACACAGCAAGGGAAGGACATGCAAACACACACAGTGAGGGGGATACACGCAGACACACAGCGAGGGAAGGACATGCAAACACACACACACACAGTGAGGGGGATACATGCAAGAAACACAGCAAGGGAAGGACATGCAAACACACACAGTGAGGGGGATACACGCAGACACACAGCGAGGGAAGGACATGAAAACACACACACACACAGTGAGGGGGATACACGCAGACACACAGCGAGGGAAGGACATGCAAACACACACACACACAGTGAGGGGGATACACGCAGACACACAGCGAAGGAGGGATGCACACACACACAAATCGAGGGAGGGACACAGACAGCGAGGGAGGGACATGCACACACGAAGCGAGGGAGGGACACGCACACACGAAGCGAGGGAGGGACACGCACACACGAAGCGAGGAGGGACACGCACACACGAAGCGAGGGAGGGACACGCACACACGAAGCGAGGGAGGGACACGCACACACACACACACACAGAGGGAGGGACACACACACACACAGCGAGGGGGGGGAACATGAATACGCACACACACATAGACACAGCGAGGGAGGGACACGCACACACAGAGCGAGGGAGGGAGACGAGCACACACAGAGCGAGGGGGATATGCACACACACAGCGAGGAAGGGACACTCACACAGCAAGGAAGGGACACGCACACACACACACACACAGCAAGGGGGAACGCACAGACACACACAGCGAGGGAGGGACACGCACGCGCGCGCACACACACACACACACACACGAACACACACGAACACATACGAACACACACGAACACACACGAACACACACAGCGAGAGAGGGACACGCGCACACACACAGCCAGGGAGGGACACACACAAACACACACAGAGAGCAAGAGAGGGACACATGCACACACAGCGAGGGGGGAGACACATGCTCACACACGCACACCAGGAGGGACACACACACACACACACACACAGTGAGGAGGGAAGGAAACACACACACACACCAAGGGAGGTACACGCGCACACACACAGCAAGGGAGGTACACGCGCGCACACACACACAGCAAGGGAGGTACACGCGCGCACACACAGCACGGAAGGGACACACACAGCGAGGAAGGTATACACAGCGAAGGGACACACACACACTGCGAGGGACGGGGACACAAACACGCAAAGCAAAGGAGGAACACATAAACACACACAAACACACAGCAAGGGAGAGACGCGCACACACAGTGAGGAAGGGACAAACACATTCACTTACGGTGAGGGGAATACACGCAAACACACCGTGAAGGAGGGACAAGCACACACATGTCGAGGGGGAGAGCATGTGCACAGAAATTGAGAAGGGGCACACACATGCAAAGCGAGGGAAGGACATGCACAAATACACACACACACACACACACACACACACACACAGCAAGGGAGGGACACGCACATGCACACAGTGAGGGGGATACATGCAGAGACACAGCGAGGAAGGGACACACACACGCAAAGTGAAGGAGGGACACGCGCACATACACATACACACAAATATAGAGCAAGGGAGAGAGATGCACACACAGCGAGGGAGGGGCAAGCACACACACCTATGGTGAGGGGAATACACGCAGACACACAGTGAGGGAGGGACACGCACATACACTGCAAGGGAGGGACAAGCACACACCGCGAAGGAGGGACAAGCACACACACATGTTGAGGGGGAGGGCATGTGCACAGAAATTGAGAGGCGGCACACACACGCAAAGCAAGGGAGGGACATTCACAAATACACACAGAGCGAGGGAGGGACATGCACACACACACACACACACACACACACAAGGGACGGACACACACACGCAAAGCGAGGGAGGGACACGCAAAGATACACACACACACACATAGACACACACATAAACACAGAGCAAGGGACGGACGTGTGCACACACAGCGAGGGAGGGACATACAAACACACACAGTGAGGTAGTTACCCGCAGACGCACAGTGAGGAAGGGATACACACACAAACACACAGAGCGAGGGAGGGACACACACACACATACACACGTCGAGGGGGAGGCATCTGCACAGAAATTGAGAGGGGGCACAAACACACATGGCAAGGTTGGACACGCGCACACAGCAAGGGGGGACACGCACTCACACACACAAGGGACGGACACACACACGCAAAGCGAGGGAGGGGCAGGCACACACAGCGAGGGGTGACACGCACATACACAGCGAGGGAGGGACACGCACACACAGTGAGGGAGGGATACACGCACAAACAGCGAGGGAGGGACACGCGCGCGTACACACACACGGAAGAGCACGTACACACAGCGAGAAAGGGACACACACACAGCAAGGGAGGGATGCACGCGCACACACACACACACACACACACACACACACACACACACACACGGAAGAGCACGTACACACAGCAAGGGAGGGACACACACAGAGCAAGGGAGGGACATGCGCACACACGCACACACGTACAAACATTCAGAGTGAGTGAGAGACACGCAAACACAGTGAGGGTAGGATATACACACACAGCAAGGGAGGACCTACATAAACACACACAGAGAGGGAGGGACACACACGCACACACAGGGAAGGAGGCACAAGCACACACACGGCGAGAGAGAGGGCATGTGTACAGGAATTGAGAGGGGACATGCACACAGCGAGAGGGGACATGGACAGACACAGCGAGGGAGGGACACACACACAGCGAGGGGGGACATGCATTCACACAACGAGGGGAGAATCGCACACAGTGAGGGGGATATACACAAAGTGCAATGGAGGGACACACACACACACCGAGGGAGGGAAGGACATGCACACACAGCGAGGGAGGGACATACACAAACACACACAGCGAGAGACACACACACACACACAGGGAAGGAGGGACAAGCACACACATGGCGAGGGGGAGGGCATGTTTACAGAAATTGAGAGGGGACACGCACACACAGCGAGAGAAGACACGCACAGACACAGCAAGGGAGGGACACACGCACATATAGTGAGGGGGGACATGCACTCACACACCAAGGGGAGAAGTGCACACACAGTGAGGAGGATATACACAAAGAGCAATGGAGGGACACACACACACACAGAGACAAAGAGCGAGGGAGTGACATGCGCACACACAGCAAGAGGGACACGCAAACACAAAGCGAGGGAGGGACACGCACACACAGCGAGGGAGGGACACGCACACACAGCGAGGGAGGGACACGCACACACAGCGAGGGAGGGACACGCACACACAAACACACACACAGCAAGAGAGGGACACGCACACACACAGGGAAGGATGAACAAGCAGACACACGGCGGGGGGAGGGCATGTGCACAGAAATTGAGAGGGGGCATGCACAGACATGGCAAGGGAGGGACACACGCACACACAGCAAGGGGGGACAGGCACTCACACAGCGAGGGGCGATGTGGACACAAAATGGTGGGGATATGCACAAACAGCAAGGGAGGGACACACACACACACACACACACACAAGGGACAGACACACACTCAGAGTGAGGGAGGGACACGCACACAGTGTGGGAGTAAAACGCATACATACACACACACACGCAGCGAGAGAAGGACACACACACACTGTAAAAGGGTCACACATACTCACAGCAAGAGAGGGACACGCGCACACACACAGAGAGGAGGAGACACATGCACGCGCAGCGAGGGAGGGCCACACACACACATACGCACAGCAAAAGGGACACACACACACACACACACACACAGAGCGAGGCAGGGACACACACACACAGACAGCGAGGGAGCAACACACACAAGCAAGAGAGGGACACGCGCACACACAGCGAGGGGGGAGACACATGCTCACACAACGAGGGAGGGCCAACACACGCACGCACACCAGGAGGGACATGCACGCGCACACACACACACACACACACACACACAAATCAGAGCAAGGGAGAGACACACACACACCGTGAAGGAGGGACAAGCACACACATGTCAAGGGGGAGGGCATGTGCGCAGAAATTGAGAGGGGGCACACACACGCAAAGCAAGGGAGGGACATGCACACATGCACACAAGGGACGGACACACACATGCAAAGCAAGGGAGGGACATTCACACACGCACACAAGGGACGGACACACACACGCAAAGTGAGGGAGGGACATGCACACACGCACACAAGGGACGGACACACACACGCAAAGTGAGGGAGGGACACACAAAGATACACACACACACATAGACACACACATAAACACAGAGCAAGGGACGGACGCGTGCACACACAGCGAGGGAGCGACATACAGACACACACAGTGAGGTAGTTACCCGCAGACACACAGTGAGGGAGGGATACACACACAAACACACAGAGCAAGGGAGGGACACACACACACACACACACGTCGAGGGGGAGGGCATAAGCACAGAAATTGAGGGGGAGCACACACACACACACGGCAAGGTTGGACATGCGCACACAGCAAGGGGGGACACGCACTCACACACACAAGGGACGGACAGACAAAGCGAGGGAGGGTCACGCACACATACATACACTCAGAAACACAGAGCAAGGGAGGGACATGCACACACGCACACACACACACACACACAAGGGACGGACACACACACGCAAAGCGAGGGAGGGACACGCACGTACAATGCGAGGAACGGACGCACAGACACAGCGAGGGAGGGACATGCACACACAGCGTGTGAGAGACACACACAGCAAGGGAGGAACATACACAAACACACACAGTGAGGGAGGGACACGCACATACACAGCAAGGGAGGGACACACACGCACACACAGGGAAGGAGGCACAAGCACACACACGGCGAGAGAGAGGGCATGTGTACAGGAATTGTGAGGGGACACGCACACAGCGAGAGGGGACATGGACAGACACAGCGAGGGAGGGACACACACACAGCGAGGGGGGACATGCATTCGCAAAACGAGGGGAGAAGCGCACACAGTGAGGGGGATATACACAAAGTGCAATGGAGGGGGACACACACACACACAAAAAACAAGGGAGTGACACATGCACACACAGCCAGAGGGACACACACACACACACACAACGAGGGTGGGATATGCACATACGCTGCAAGAGGGATACACATACTCACAGCAAGAGGGACAGATGCACACAGAGTAAGGGAGGGACACGCGCATGCGCAAGCACGCAAACAGAAACACACACAGCGAGAGAGAGATACACACACACAGCAAGAGAGGGACATGCGCACACACTGCCAGGGAGGGACATGCATACACAGCGAGGGAGGGTCACACACACACAGCATGATGGACACACACACAGCAAGAGCGACGCGCACACAGTAAGAGGGGGACACGTATTCACACACATACTCACAGCGAGGGAGGGACACACAGACACACAGTGAGTGAGTGATACGCATACACACACATACAGAGCGAGGGGAGGACACACTCACACACTGCAAGAGGGACACACACACACACACACAGCGAGGGTGGGACACGCAGTAGCAGCGAGGGTGGGACATGTGCTCAGAAAGCGAGACGGGACACACACACACACACACACAGCGAGGGGACACACACACACAGTGAGGGAGGGAGACACACAGATATACGCACACACAAACACACACACCAGTGAGGGAGGGACATGCACACACACACAGTGAGGGAGGGACAAGCACACACAGTGAGGAGAGTTACACGCACACACAGCGAGGGAAGGGGACACACACGCATACACACACAGAACAATGGAGGGACACGTGCACACACAGTGATGTGTCTCCTCGGACGTGTAATCGTTCAGCTCTCACTCCAGCCTGCTCCCTCACAGGGTCACCGTCTCTGTTACTCCCAGGTACAACTAGGCCTCGATCCTCAGTGCTGATTTATATTCTCCCAGCTGTGAGTCAGCCTCAAGTTCCTGCTCCAAGTTGCTCCCTCACACGGGGTCCCTCCCTCTGTGACTCGGTGCTGATTTCGAGCCTCCTGCTCTGCTTTTTATCCAAATCCAAGTCCCAGTCGGCCTTGACCCTTGCTGCTGATTTATATTCTCCCGCTCTGTGCTGCTCTCTCTCAGGTTCTCTCCCCTTGTGACTCCCAGGTAATGGTAGGCCTCAAGCCTCAGCTGAGATTTATAACATCCCATTCCGCACTGCTCTCTTACAGGATCACCGTTGTGCCTGGAAGATAGTGGGAAAGAGGAGGATTAGACAGAGCAGAGGGTGTTACAGTGATTGAGGGACCTGTAGGGGAAGAAACAGGTTATCTGGGGAGATAGGCAGACCTGCAGTAACTAAAGAACATTACTGAAAGATACAGCGAGAGTTGCAGACACTGAAGAAGGCAAAGGAAATAGAGAGATGGCGGCTTGTTCATGACGGAGCTTTGTAGAGTCTAAAGGGCTTCAAAGTTTGGGAGAAGATTTGTAGCTCAGGTGCTCATTGTTGTGGTTCTGTTCGCCGAGCTGGGAATTTGTGTTGCAGACGTTTCATCCCCTGTCTAGGTGACATCCTCAGGGAGCCTCCTGTGAAGCGCTTCTGTGATGTTTCCTCCGGCATTTATAGTGGCCTGTCTCTGCCGCTTCCAACTGTCAGTTCCAACTGTCCGCTGCCGGTATATTGGGTCCAGGTCGATGTGCTTATTGATTGAATCTGTGATGAGTGCCATGCCTCTAGGAATTCCCTGGCTGTTCTCTGTTTGGTTTGTCCTACAAGAGTAGTGTTGTCCCAGTCGAACTCACGTTGCTTGTCATCTGCGTGTGTAGCTACGAAAGAATAGCTGGTCATGTCGTTTCGTGGCTAGTTGGTGTTCATGGATGCGGATCGTTAGCTGTCTTCCTGTTTGTCCTATGTAGTGTTTTGTGCAGTCCTTGCATGGGATTTTGTACACTACATTGGTTTTGCACATGCTGGCTATCGGTACTTCATCCTGGAGTTGTTGTCTGAGAGTGGCTGTTGGTTTGTGTGCTGTTATGAGTCCGAGTGGTCGCAGTCATCTGGCTGTCAGTTCAGAAATGTTCTTGATGTATGGTAGTATGGCTCGTTCTTTGGGTCGTGGCATGTCTTCATTCCATTGTCTTTCCATGAGGCATCTGTGGATGAAATTGCGTGGAGTTTGATCCCACCCCGCAGCTCACCAAAAGGATAAACAAAACACAGAGAAACGTACAAAAACAAAAGGGACTTATAACCAGGTTTGACCGACAGAGAATGAAACCTGAAAGCAACAACACCCCCAGATTCTATGGACTACCTAAAGTGCACAAACCAGCCATCCCACTCAGACCCATAGTATCACTACCAGGGACACCATCACACAAACTGGCTAAAGAATTACAGCAGAAACTGAAACACCTGATCAGTGGATCCAGACACTCTGTACAGTCAACACAGGAATTCTTGGACATCATCAGAAATATACACATAGACAACGAAGAAACCATGGTCTCATTCGATGTAACGGCACTGTTCACCTCTATCGACAAAACCCTAGCCAGAGAAACAATAGCCAACCTGCTGGACGTACAGAACAGACAACAGGACGGGGAACCTATCAACAAAGACGGCATACTCAAACTACTGGACCTGTGCCTCACAACACACTTCACATTCAACAACCAGATATATGAACAAATCAACGGCACACCCATGGGCTCACCCATCTCTGGACTCATAGCAGAAGCGGTAATGCAAAGATTAGAACAGTCTTACCGCAAATTCAACCCAAACTCTGGGTCAGATATGTGGATGACACCTTTGTAATCATTAAAAACACAGAAATAGAGAACACACACCGTATCATCAACGCCACACTCACAGGAATCCGATTCACGAGAGGGGAAGAAAAGAACAACCAACTCCCATTCCTAGACGTGATGGTACAGAGAACACCGAACGGAGAATTCACCACAAAGGTATACAGGAAAGCCACACACACAGACCAAGTCCTGAACCACGAAAGCAACCACCCCAACACACACAAAAGAAGTTGCATCAAGACACTGTTCAAAAGGGCCACAACACACCAGAACTACAAAAAGAGGAAGAAGAACACCTATACAATGTATTCGCCAAAAATGGATACCCCCGCAATTTCATTAGGGATTGTCTGTATGGATTAGCGAGATGACTGTCCTCTGATATTGATGAGGGCAGTGCAGATGACGTGGTTTATATGGAGTTCATTAAGGTCTTTGACAAGGTCCCACACGGAAGGCTGGTCCAAAAGGGAAGATCCCATGGGATCCAAGGTAAGTTGGTAAATTGGCTCCACAATTGGTGGAGGGTTGGTTTTGTGATTGAAAGCCTTTGTCCAGTGGGTGTACCACAGGGATCTGTGCAGGAGCCATTGCTGTTCATTGTGGACATTAATCACTCGGATGTGAAAGCAGAAGGTAACATTAGTAGGTTTGCAGATAACATGAAAGGTGAGGGCGTTGTCCACAATGAGGGGGGTGGACTCAGGCTGCAGTCTGATATCGATCAGATGATAAACTGAGCAGAGTAATGGCAGATGGAGTTTACTTCTGATCACTGTGAGGTAATGCACTGTGGGAAGTCTAATAAATGAATGATATACATCATGAATGGTAGGTCCTCCTGGAGTACTGAGGAATACAGGGACCTTGGTGGGCAAGTCCCTGGATGTCTGAAGGTGTCAGCACAAGTAGACAGGGTGGGGAATACACCTGAACTGGGAGCAGGAGGGGGACCCACATCCTGGTGGGGAACGTTGCTGGAGCTGCTCGAGAGGATTTAAACTCGTCTGGCAGGGCTGTGTGACCCCAAAGAGTCGTAAGGCCAGAAAGAAAGTTGAGGCTGGTACAAATGTTCAAGAGAGCAATATAAGTAGACAAGGCTGGCAAGAATATAGCAGACAATGAGGGAAAACTGGTGGATTAAACTGCAGTTATTTCAATGCAAAGGGCCAGACAGATAAGGCAGATGAACCCAGAGCATGGATGGGAACATGGGATTGGGATCCCATAGATATTACACAAACACAGCTGAGGGAGCAACAGAAGCAGCAGCTCAATGTTCTGGAGACAGATACTACAGGAAGGATAGAACAGGAGGCAAAACAGGTGGAGAGCTGGTGGGTTTGATTGAGGGAGGATTCATGTAGGATCGCCCAGTTAAACGATATTAGTGGAACTGAGAAATAAAAACTGGTCATTAGGTTTCTACGGTCGTACTACAGCGATAGGCAATGGGAGATGGAGGAGCAAATATGTCAGGAGATTTCAGATATCTCTTAGAATAATAGGGTTGTAATGACAGGGGATCTTAACCGTTCCAAACCTGGACTGGGATTGCTACTAAGTTAAGCATTTGGATGGAAGGAATTTGTTAAGTGTGTTCCGAAAATTATATAAGTGGCCCAACTGGAGAATGGGGCTATACCTGACCTCCCCTTGGGAAACAAGGTCGGGAACGGGAATGAGGTGTTAGTGGGGGAAGCACTTTGGAAAGATACCACAATTGTATTAGTTTGAAAATAGCGATGGAAAAGGACAGGCCTGGTCCACAAGTTCAAGTTACTCAAAGGAGCAAAGTTGTATTAGACAGGAATTTTTAAAGTAGATCTGGGGAGGCTATTTGCAGATAAAGGGAAGTCTGGCAAGTAGGAATATTTTAAACCCGAGATAAAAGGAGCGTTCAGCGCCAGTGTGTTCCTGTTAGTGTGCAGCTCAATGCTGACTGAATTAGGAAACACTGGCTGAGTTTCGAGGCTGTGGTCAAGAAAAAAATGGGTCGCATGTCAGATATAACTGGCTGACTCAAGGGAATCCCTTCAGGAGCATCTGGGCTGTAGGAATACACTTAGGATAGAAATCAGGAATGTGAAAAGGGGACATGAGATAGCTTTGGCAGAGAAAGTTAAGGAGAATCCAAAGAGACTCTACAAGGGTATGAAGAGCAAAAGAAGAGCTCGGGACAAACCCGGTCTCCTTAATGATCAATGAAGCCAACGATGTGCGAAACTACAAGATCCAAAACAAATATTTCACTTTGGAACTTACTGTGGATAAAGACTGGGGCGCTCAGGGAACTAAACAGTGTTTGGCCTGACCACTATTGGAATATTGTGTGTAATTCTGGTCTCAATGCCACAGGAAGGATGTCGTGGAACATGAAAGGGTTCAGAAGAAATGACCAAAGATGTTGCCAGGGTTGGAGGGTTTGTGCTTCAGGGAAAAGCCTGAATAGGCTGGGGCTGTTTTCAGTTGAACATGGGAGGCTGAGGAGTTAACCGATAAAAGGTGTTTAAAATCATGATGGTCATCGATAGGATCAATAGACAAGGTCATTTCCCCAGGCGAGGGAAACTTTTCAAAGGGGTCTAAAGGACAACTGGCTCCCGCAGAGTGGATGGAATAAGCTGCCAGAGCAAATAGTGGAGGCTGATAGATATACATTTAAAAGGCATGTGGATGGGTGTATGAATAGCAAAGGTTTAGAGGGATATTGGCAAAACTGTGGCAAATGTGACTAGAAACGTCATGCAGGAGTTGGTCCGAAGGGCCTGTTTCCGTGCTGTACATTTCAATGACTCAATGTCTTGAAATGAGTCCACATTATAGAAAAGGAGGAGCTGGAGGTTTTAAAACACAAAGGTAGATAAATCCCCAGTACCTGATCAAATGTATCTCAGGACATTGTGGGAAGCTGGTGAAGAAATTGTAGGGCCCCTAGCAGAGATATTTGTAACATAGAGTGCTATGTGTGATAGGCTGTTAGACTGGGGGGTGGCATTGTGGACAGTGAAGAAGGTTTTCTGAGATTACAAAGGGATCCTGATGAAATGTGTGAATGGCTGAAAAACCGTAGATGGAGTTTAATCTGAATAAATGTGAGGTAATGCATTTTGTACAACAAACACTGGCAGGGCTCATACAATTAATGGCAAGACCTTCAGTAGTGTTGTAGAACAGAGGGACCTCAGGGCTCAGCTAGATAATTCTTTGAAGGTTGCAACATGGAGAGACAGGAGGGTTTAAAATAAGGGGTTTGCCTCACTTGCTTTCATTGCTCAGTCCTTTGGATATAGGAGTTGGGAAGTCACGTTGAGATTATACAGGCCATTGGTGAGTCCTCTTCTGGAATACTGTGTCCAGTTCTGGTCGCCCAGTTATAGGAAGGATATTATTAAGCTGGAAAGGGTTGGGAGGAGATTTACTGGGATGTGGCTGGGTACGAAAGGCTTCAGTATGAAGAAAGGCTGAATAGGTTGATATTTTTCACTGAAACCTGAATGTTGACAGATGACCTCATAGAAGTTTATAAAATCATGAGGGAGATAGATAGAGTTAATGGGAGTTGTCTTTTCCCGTGGATAGGGGAGTTTCAAGACAAGGCACTACATTTTTAAGTTTAGAGGAGAAACATTTTTAAAAAAGACACGAAAGGCACATTGTTACACAGAGGGTGGGTTGTGTGTGGAATGAACTTCCCAAGGAAGGGGTGAACATGGGGACAATAACAATGTTTAAAAGACATTTGGATTAGTACAGGAATAGGAAAGGTTTGAAGGGATGTGATCCAGGAACAGGCAGGTGCGATGAGATCAGTTTTAGAGTATGGTTAGCGTTAACCAAATAGTACGGTATGACTCCGACTATGATTATAATGTTGTGTCATCAATTAAGAAAGGCTACAAGAGAAAGCCAGGGAACTACAGACTGATGAGCGAGACATCAGGGTGGGTCAGTTGTTGGGGGTCATTCTGAGAGGTAGGTCTTACATGCATTTGGAAAGATAAGGCCTGATTACGGACAGCCAGCATGGCTTTGTGCATGGGAAAACATGTCCCACAATCTTGACTGGAGTTTGCTCACGATGTGACCAAAAAGATAAAAGATAGACTAAAAAAAGAGCAACAGACGTTGTTTCTGGCTTCTGCAAACCCTTGTTCAGGGTGTAACATGATACATTGGTTAGTAAGGGTAGATCACAAGGGATCTGGAAGAGCTTGCCAACTGGATACAAAATGGGATGACAGTGGGAGACAGAGGGTGGTGGGAGAGGGTTGTTGTTCAGACTGGAGGCCTCTGACCAGCAGTGTGCTGTCAGGATTGGTGCTGGGACCATTGATGTGCACCATTTACATAAACAATTGAGTGAAAATACAGGAGTCCCTGTTAGTATGTTTGTGAATACCAAGATTAGTGGAAGAGTGGGCAGGGAACATAGTTATTGAAGGGGATGGTAATCAATTGGGCCAGTGGGCCAAGGAATGAAAGATGGAGTTTAATTCAGGTGTTGGATTTAGTTAAGACAAACTAGGGAGGACGCATACGGGTAACAGTTGGGCCCTGGGCAGTGCTGTCGAACAGAGAGAGACCAAGGGGTGCAGTTACATTGTTCCTCGGACTGGCATCACAGGGCGACAGGGTGTTGAAAGCGGCAACTGGCACACTTGTACTCAATGCTCTGACTAATGAAGACATGAGTTGGAGATATTGGTAACACTGTCGTCAATATTTCTCCTGGGCAGAGGAGGCCACAGGGCGACGTTATAAAGTTTTATGAAATCATGTAGGGTCTAAGTAAGGTGAATTGACAAGGGTAGGTGAGTCCAAAGCTAGAGGCATAAATGTGGGGTGAGAGAGCAAGGATTTAAAGAGGGAGCTGAGGGGCAACATTATCCACAGAGGATGGTGCATAGACAGAATGGACTGCCAGAGGAAATGGTAAAAACAAGTACAATTACAACATGGAAAAGATACTCGGGCAGGTACATGGAGAGGAGAAGGTTTGAAGGGAGATGAGCCAAACACAGGCAAACGCGACTCATTCCATTTAGGGAACCTTGGCCGAAGAGTCATGCCGCACAGAAACAGACCCGATGTCTCCAGGTATTGGAGGAGGAGACTATCGAGACAAGGCATGTTGTAGAGACTGAAGCAAGTTACAGTGATATGGATGGTCATCTGGACTGGAGGTTTCAAATATGTGAAATAATTGGTGAGAGGGAAGGAGATGACAGAGATAGGAACTGTTATAGGAGTTAGAATGATTGAAGACACTGGTCCTAAATACAAGCCATTGATACAGTGTTGGAGAGGGAATAGGGAACAGAAAGATCCCAGGCAGCATTACCACCCTCTCGGGGGAGGCCTGCTTCCCCCTCAGTTGTTCTGATGCTCCCTAAGAAAGCACAGGCCTGGACTGATAACTGGGAACTCGCGGTGCTGTCTCATTACAACAAAACTTGCAGTAGGCATGGTGACTGAGCCTGGGGTGTGTCTGTACTGTGCTCCCCCTCCAACACTTTCTCTATGTCATGTCTTGTTAGCTGATGTTTGGATTCCCCTTATTACTTTCTGCTCTGTGCACTGGAATGATCTTACCTGGCAGCAGGATTTATTGAAGACTCCCGACCTCCCTAACTTTGTCTTTCTGGCTGACCAACCATCGTCCCAAACAGCAGTTGGCAAGTCTATTGAGTCAGGAACTCCATGAGTACCTGTAGAAGACACCGAAATTGGCAGAATGGGAAATTAGACGAATGCTTTGAGGGTTACACATATAGAATGGCACTGAGCCCCACAGAGATCTGGAAAATCCCAGTCTCCATTCCTGACCTGTGCTGCCTCATCTCTCTGGAGTGAAGAATTCTGTTGGCTCATGGTCTGGAGTAGCTTCAAAAGTGAGAGACGCTGACAGAGGCAGCAATTAGACCCACACAGTGAGGGATACCATATAGAGAGGTACTGAGTCACATCACCAGAGTGCCGGGTCAAACAATTGTGCAGGAAGAAAGGGTTTTGATTCATGTTGCACTGCGATATACAAACTGTGAGCAGGTGGAGTGATGGCCTAGTGGCATTATGTGTGACAATTTATACAGAAACTCAGCAAGTGTTCTCTGGACACAGGCTCAAATCCCACCATTGCAAATGATTGAGTGTGAAGTAAATGCTTCAAAAATGATGTAATTAAAAACCTGTAAGTGAGTATTAAACAATTGCTGATGTTCAGAAAAATCCATCGGGTACATTCCTGTCTTTAGTGAAGTAATCTAAGGTGGGACTGGGGTATCACAGGTATTACAGAAACAACAGCTGAGGGAGGGACAGGACAGGCAGCTCAATGTTCCAGGGGACAGATGCTGCAGGAAGGACAGAAGGGGAGCTGAGAGAGGAGGAGAGCTGCTGGTTCTGATTGGGTGAAACATCCCAGCAGGACTGAGAGAGGATATTCCTGCAGGATCGCCCAGTGAAGCTGTGTTCGGGGAATTAATCAAAAACAATGGGGCTTCCCTTTCCTCTGATTATTCTACAGACCCCGATAGCCCCGCCCTCCAGCACCTTGACCTTCTCAAGATGGCGGCCCTGAGCTTCCTCTTCCCTCAAACAAATGGCGGCCGTGACCCTGGGTCGCTTACCTGATCAGAGACCGCCACCTTCTTACCCTGGCCTTCGAGTTATTTTTAACCTCTATCCGGGACTTGTGAATTCTCTCCGCTCCTTTCTCCCAGCTTGGCTGCAACACACGGGCTCTGAGCGCCGCTCTTTGAAGCCGATCGCAGCCGCTGCCGAAGAAAGTAGCTCCATGTCTCTCTGTGCCCTTATCAATGTGACACTGCGCATGCTCTGCATAGAAACCAAATTGCGCGTGCGTCTGAGGTGATCAGTGAGTTTGTAGAGAATATTCATATCTGCACAGACTGATGGGTAAAATATTAGTCATTAAGAATTGCTTTGTTGAGTTATCGTATTAGAGATGTCTAATATGCAAGTTGTCTGGTCCAACTCAACCATACCGGCCAGGTATGTAAATTACCAATCGTATTGAGAGTTTGAAAATAAGTTTCTTACTCGAATAGTGTAAATCGATTGGAAATATGTACGTTATCAGATTTACATTTAAACTACAGTATTTTTTAAAATCTCACATTGATTTATGAGAGACGTTTAATGCTCCACTATGTCGTGAGAATGATCAATCCTGCAAAATAGTTTGCTCTCTGACCAATGTTGAAGCGTTCACTCCCGAGAATGCTTTGGCCCCTCTCCTCATTCACTCTGGTTAAAGGACCGGCCGCAACTCGGTCCTCCTGTTCCGCCCCTTCGTCCCAATTGCAGAGTTGATTCAGGCGTGACTTAGCAGGCAAGGGACAAAGGAAGTTCGAGTCGATGTTTTGTGACGCGGTGAAAATATCCCGAATCTTGGACCGAAGGGCCTGGGTTCAATTTACAGCTTGTGCAGATGTGTGTAATAACAACTTTTAGCAGGTTCATTAGGAAAACCAAGGGAAGTCAGGAACAGAGTGAAAACAAGAGAAAATGCATGCAATGTGGTGGGGCTCTCAATGCTCAGATGATTTGACTCTTTACCAAGCGTTTCAGGGTCCAGTCCAGACTGTTGCACTGCTCTTCGTGCACAGCCAGATACCACGATTGTAAGGCAAAGTTGTAGGATATAGAGGTGCTTGTCTGGAAGGCGCTCGGTTTTTGTGGTGAAAACAGTTGAGAAGGAGTCGGGTTTTGTATGGAGCTACCTGTCCCCCTCCTGTTGCAGCCTCTTATTATTGCTCTGACTCTACCTCGTACATGGAGAAAGTGAGGACTGCAGATGCTGGAGATCAGAGCTGAAAAATGTGTTGCTGGAAAAGCGCAGCAGGTCAGGCAGCATTCTCTACCTCGTACATGTTTGGTAGAGATCAGTGACACTTCGTAAGCCCACAATACAAGATCCATCACTCTGTTTAAGACAGTAAAAATCTCTTGTAGCACAATAGTCAGAGAACAATACAGCGCAGAACAGGCCCTTCGATCCTTGATGTTGTGCCAACCTGTGAACTATTCTCAGCTCGTCCCCCTACACTATCTTGAAATCACCCATGTGCTTATCTAAAGGATTGTTTAAATCTCATTAATGTGGTTGAGTTAACTACATTAGTAGGTAGTGGATTCCATGCCCTAACCACTCTGAGTAAAGAACCTGCCTCTGACATCTGTCATAAATCTATCACCTCTCAATTTGTAGATATGCCCCCTCATACACACTAATGTCATAATCCGAGGAAAAAGACTTTCACTGTCTACCCTAACTAAGCCACTGATCATCTTGTATGTCTCTATCAAATCCTCTCTTAGCCTTCTTGCCAATGAGAACACGTTCAAGTCTCTCAACCTTTCCTCATAAGACCTTCCCTCCAGACCACACAACATCCTGGTATCCTCTGTGCCTTTTCCCATGCTTCCACATCCTTCCAGAAACATAGGCACCAGAACTGCACACAATATTCCAAATATGGCCACACCAGTGTTTTGTATAGTTGCAGCATGATATTGCGGCTCCAGAACTCAAGAAATGTCCCCATTTTATAATTTGATGACATACTTACACGTGTCTGTGTAATTTGTAAATATTGGTAGGTGTCTTCATAGTATTGTGTGTTAATATCAATACATCTTTTTCTTCAAATATTTTCTCTAGCTTTAGTCTCCCTGACAAGAGATAATATGCATCCAGCTGATGCACTTTTCTGAAATTCATGGTGGTTCAATGCTATTTCTAGGCTAAGATCGGAACTGATTATCCCCCATAACCAAAGGCCGGCATTCCAGGAATGAGAAAAGGGAAACCTCTTTGAAAATTTCAAAAATAATTATATCCTGTTATTTTAGTGTTAGGGATCAAAACTGTACACAGTGCATCAGATGTGGTCTCAGCAATGCCCTGTGGAGATGCCGTAAAACATTCCTGCAATTAAACCTTAACCTTTTGTCAAAAACAGCATCATTCCACTTACCTTCCAAATCACTTGCTGCATCTGCAGACTGACTTCACATGATTCATGAGCCAGGAACATGGAAACCTCCTGTATCACAGAGTTCTGCAATCTCTCTCCATTTAAATTGATTACCATTATTTTATCCTTCATGCCAAAACAGACAATTTACCTTATGTTATTTCTACTGAAGGTTTGCACACTAACCATCCCTGTCTATAATCATATTGCAGACTCAGTATCTCAATTTGACGACACAATGAATGACCATCCTGGTGTACGTGCTAATTGAGCTCCAAGCCATTCCCTCCCCTTCCTCCAGATCATTGATACAGATTATTGGTCATTGATGACCCCACAGTGATCTCTGAGGCAATCCATCAGTTCGAGCTTTGCAGCCTGAAAGTAAACATTTCTCTCTACTCTCTATTTCCTGCTAGCGACATATTCCCTGTTCCTGTGTAGCCGCTCAGGCGGGTGGAATGGCCTCGTCCTGGACTGTGTAATGTACTCAACGATCTGAATTACCTAATTCTATATTCCTGTGTAATTTCTTAGAGGGGCAGAATGGTCTCCTCCTGTCTCATTGTAACGATCATGTCTGACGGATTGGGGTGGTCCCCTACCCTGTAACAGCATCGATGAGTGGATTGAAGGAACAACACATGGGTTCGGGGCAGCAGTATATCTCTGTCACAGCTTCGATGGTGGATTGAGGGAATAACACATTGGGTAGGGGCAGCAGTATATCTCTGTCACAGCCTCGATGGTGGATTGAGGGAAGAACACATGGGTTCGGGGGGCAGCAGTATATCTCTGTCACAGCCTCGATGGTGGATTGAGGGAATAACACATGGGTTCGGGGCAGCAGTATATCTCTGTCACAGCCTCGATGGTGGATTGAGGGAATAACACATGGGGTAGGGGCAGCAGTATATCTCTATAACAGCATCGATGATGGATTGAGGGAACAACACATGGGGGAGGGGCAGCAGTATATGTTTGTAACGGCACTGTGAGACGGATTGAGGGAACAACACGTGGGGTAGGGGCAGCAGTATATGTTTGTAACGGCACTGTGAGACGGATTGAGGGAACAACACGTGGGGTAGGGGCAGCAGTATATATCTGTCACAGCCTCGATGGTGGATTGAGGGAATAACACATGGGGTAGGGACAGCAGTATATCTCTGTAACAGCTTCGAGTGGTGGATTGAGGGAACAACACATGGAGTAGGGGCAGCAGTATATCTCTATAACAGCATCGAGGGTGGATTGAGATAACAACACATTCAGAATGCTCATGTCTGGTCCAATTGTCTCTGATCATCCCTCTCCTGTCTGTTCCCGATAAACATTGACTCTCCTGTCCAGCAAAGATCAGTCGAGCTCAGTCTAGAATATCCTCAATATTCGCTATTCCCTGAGGATGAGGATACCACAGACCGCACAGCACTGAATGGAAAGGGTCATCTTTATTTCGTTGTCGGACCCATTACATTAAAACTGTGCTAACCTCACATCAAATCACCACCTCTTTTCATACTTAAAGATATAATAATTATGAATAACCATAAACCATTCTGCCCTCCAAACCTGTCCCACATTCCCACTGACTCTTTCCAGTCAAATATGCATCAAATCCAGCCTCTGCTACAATCTCAGAAAGTGAATACTTGACAGCATAACACCACATGAGCATGAAAAAAAGGAGCAGAATGAGGCCATTCGGCCCATCAAGTCTGATATGGCATTCAATAATTTCTTGTATGTACCACAAACTCAATCTCCTGCCTTCTCCCTAGAATCCTTGATCCTTTTATAAACCAAAAACGTGTCGATGTGTGTCTTAATGACATTCGTGCTTGTGTCTCTGTGTGTATGTGTGTGTATATATATGTATATGTGTGTGTGTGTGTGTGTGTGTGTGTCCGTATGTGTGTGTCCATGTGCTTGTTTTCTGTGTATTTGTGTGTCTACATCAGTGTACCTATGTATCAGCCTCTGTGTTTCTATCCGTGTTTGTGTCTATTTGTGTGCAATTTTATATGTCTCTGTGTGTTGCAATGTGTGTGTATGCCCATCTCCTTATATGTGTTGTGCATGTTAGTGTGTTGGGGTGTTTTCCAATACGTCTGTGCATTTCAGTGTCTGCATCTCTGTGCAGTGAGGTATCTGTTTTTGTTTGGGAGTGAATGGACTGACGTTGGAACTGACAGTGGGTTTAAAGTGAGAACTGAATGTTGCTCTTTAATCCGTTGATGGGAAGTGGATGTTTCAGAAGCTCAACATGAGCCATCTTGTTTCTGTCCGGCTCATGCCAGGTTCCTCCCCACATGGCGGGCGAAGGGGGTGTGAGGGAACAGACATCAGGCGCAGCACCACCCAGCTTGGCCCTTTCTGTCCCATTGCAGACAGTTTCTCCTGGAACAGGAGAAAGGGAGAGAGGGAGGGAGAGTGGAAATGAGTGACCCTGCTGTTCGTCCTGGTGGATGTGGGGCTGGGGGGAATGGTGAGGTGTCCGGAATGAGTCAGTCGACAGTTGTAAATCAATTTAGCATTATTAGTGTGGGTAGTATTGTGTAGGTGACAGAGAAAGTGAGGAAGAAAGTTGCTGAATTCAATAATGAGTTTGTAAATGCCTGAGCCTTATTTGGAAATAGAGTGTGAGCCTTGTTCGGGGGTCAGTGCTATAACAGGTATACAGGGAGTGTGAAGGAGCAGATAGAATATGGTGAGCCTTATCCTGACAGAGCGGAAAAAGTTATTGAAGCTTGGCCTGTATCACAGCGTCAAGGTGAGCCTTCCGGAATGTCTTGTCCAAGTCTATCACCAATAACGCCACAGACCATGTCCCTCAGATTCAGTTTAAGGGGAGCTTACAAATAACAAGGAGAAACAAACATTGGTGTATTATATATCGAAACTAAAACTGTTGCAGAAATTCTGAGCGTCATATGCTCTCAAAATTAGACATGCAAATATCATGGATACTACATTCTTATTGGATGGTCTCACATTGCATCTCAACTGCGTTAACTAAGTGACTGTGAAAAATAAATTCCCTAAATGTATATCAGGTGTGTTGAAGAGTATGTATTGAACAAACTAGAGATCAAGTTTTTTCGGATTTGGTGTTGTGTGGTCAGGAGGACGAATCAATGTCCTTGCTCTGAAGCAGCTTTGGAGAAGTAGTGACATTAATATGTTATATTTTACACGAAGTCTGCATACAATATAGAATGTTTGTACATTTTGGTCAAACATGATGGAAGCATGGAGCCGAGAGGGTCAGGTTTGTTCCAGTGAATTGGAAAAATACAAAATAACATTCAGTGGGAGATAAGCAATGGTTGTTAGATTCATAGAGTCCTATAGGTCCTTCGGCTCAAACTGATCCATTCCGACCAAAATGTCAATTCACACTAACCACATGTCCCAGCCATTGCCCCGCATCCTTCTAATCCTTTCCTATCCTGTATTTGTCAAAATGCATTTTAAATGTTGTGAATGTACCCACCTTAACTACTTCTGCAGGTAGCTCATTCCATATGCGTATCACCCTGTGTGTAAAAAGGTTGCTTCTCAGGTTCCCTTTTATTCTTACCCCTCTGACCTTAAACTGATGCCCTCTAGTCCGTGATTGTCCAATCCCGGGAAGTAAAGGCTGAGTGCATTCACTCTATCCATGCCTGTTATGATCTTATACCCTTCAATAAGATCCTCTCCCCAGTCACATACACGCAAAAGTAATAAGTCCTTGCTTTTCCAATCTCTCCCTATAACTCAGACCCTTGAGTCCTTGGCAACATCCTTGTAAATTTCTTGTGCACTCATTCCAGTTTAATAACATCATTTTTATAGCAAAGTTAACAAAACTGAACAAAACGCTACAAGTATGGCCACATCAGTGCAGCGTATTCTGCAGCATAGCTCCCCAAATTCACTACTTAGTGCCTTGACTGATGAATTCCAGTGCGCCAAAAGTCTTCTTCATTGCCCTGTCTACCTCTGAATCAACTTTCAGAGAACAATGTGCCTGAATTCCAAGGTCCCTCTGTTCCAATACATTCCTTAAGACCCAGCCATTCACCATAAAACTCCGATATTGATTTGAGTTTCTAAAATGCAAGAACTTACACTTATCTGCATTAAAATCCATTTACCATTTCTCGGCCCACTTCCCCAGCTGATCAAGGTACTGCTGTAAGTTCTGACATTTCTGATTGCCTTTGTCATTCTCCACATAACTGCCTATTTTATTGTCACCTTCAAACATACAAATCATGCACGTACATTCTCATCTAAATTATAGATATATGTAATATATAGTGGTTCCAGCATCGTCCTGATGCATTCTATTAGTCCCAGGCCTCCACTCTGACAAGCATCCTTCCACTATTACTCTTTGCTTCCTACCAAGAATCCAATTTTGTATCCAATTTGGCAGGTCCTCCTCAATTTTCATGCAATCGAACCTTCCAGAGCAGCGCACCATGTGGAAGCTTATTGAAGGCCTTACTTGAATCTATATAGGCTACGCATACCACCCTGACCTCCGCAACGTTGCTGGTCACTTCGTCATAGAATTCGAACAGATTTGTGAGCTATGGTGTCCGATGCACAAAGCCGTGCTGACTTTGATGATAGACTTTTGCCCGAAACGTTGATTTCCCTGTTCCTCGGATGCTGCTTGCTCTGCTGTGCCTTTCTCGCAACACTGTAATCTTGCTCCGAATCACACCCTGTCTTTCCTAATGCACGAATATCTTATCTCTCAGAACCTTTTCAAGTACGTTACCTGCTACAGATTTTAGGTTTAGTGGTCCATAGTTCCCAAGTTTTTCTTTTTAGCCCTTCTTGAGTAAGGGCACAGCATTCGCAACCCTCCAGTCCTCCGGGACCTCATCTGTTGGCTACCAATGATGCACAAATATCAGCTTGGGCTCCCGCAATTCCTTCTCTGTCCTCCTGCAGTGTTCCTGAATATATCTGGTCAGGACCAAGAGGTTTATAGAAATAATGCAAAGTCTGAAAAATACGTCAATTTATTTCAGGTATAAACACCAAAGAAAGGGAAAATAACACAATTATGTTTAACATAACAAATTAGAAAACGTATTAATCATAGGAGGTGGCTTCGGAAGAATTTCAGTCATTGTGGAAACCTGAGAATTCTCACAAATTCACGATCTAGAAACAAGGGCCATGAAATTGATAAGGAAATCAAAAACAGAAAATGAATGCAAAAAAACAAGAACAAAAACACTGCATAAATCTACAATCTGTATTTCAAAGGAAACAAAGTAAAAGCAAGGTCAAATATGGAAATTGGTAATCGGGAGAGGAGAGTTTATTGTGAAAAACAGGTAAATGGCCAAGAAAATAACCAGTTACTTTGCATCTGTCTTCATGGAGGAAGATCCACAAAATCACCCAGTAATACCCAGTGATCATGTTGGGCTTGTGCAACTGAAGACATAAAGTCAACTTATATCAGTAACAAGGTGGGATTTGAGAATGTTACTGGATTGAGCATTGCTAAGTCTGACAAACCTAAAGTACTTCATATTAAAATGTCAGACATAAATCAGCAATAGAAATATTAATTGCACAGTCGATGACTGTGTTTCATTTTCCTGTGCATTCTGCAGAGGCTAGAAGCCATTGTGGATAAATGGAAGTTAGCAAACGTGGTCCAAGCACTATAGATTAATGGAAGGAATCCAAGCATCTATAAAGGGAAGAACACATAGTTTGGAGAACTGCCGAACAATTAACTTAACATCTGCAATTTGGAAACTGTTGGAATCAATTATACAGCTTGTGATATTGGATATTTAGGAATTAACAGCAACAATGCAGAAACCCCGTCTGTATTTCTAACAGATGTCTAACTCGATGTGCTAATAGTTTTTAGGCCCCCTCAACCACACTCTGAGAAAAGGAACAGGAAGTGACTTCGCCACAGGAAATAGCATCACCAATACAAAGAAATCCAAACATATAAATGGAAAGCAGGAATTTTAAGCATTGTTTCGTATGAGGTCTACTGAAGATGTTACCTAGTAAGATAAAGAAACGTCTGGAAATGTAGTGAGCAAACCTACATCCATTGTGTAAAATGGTGGTGACCCAATCTGAGAAAGAATATACTGACCACAAAAAAGTGCAATGGACATTGTACAGATTAATCCCTCAGATGGCGAGATTGCCTGATGAGGAAACACGGACTGTGTTCTTTAGAGTTTGAAAGAATGAGAGGAGGGTCACAATGAAACTTGGAAACTTCACAAAACATATGCCAAGTTGGAAATAAACAGGACGTTTCCCTGGCTGTCAGTTCCACATTCAAGGCAAATAATTGCAGTTTAAGGGACAGACCATTTAAGACCACAATAATGAGGAAATTCTTCACTTGGTGAGAACTGCCTAAAACAGGGGCGTAGAAAACTGCTGGTAGGGCAAGATTAGGGAGAATTCCCAGATATTCTGCAAGTGTGTCAAGTGGAAAAGGATAATAAAGGAACAGGTCGGAGTCATTCGTGATTTGCCAAGTTGCATCCAAATCACCTTACTGTTAGGAGACAGAGGGTACTGGTTGAAGGCTGTTAGTGTGACTGAGGCCGGTGTCCAATGGTGTATCACAGGGATCAGTACTGTGTCCCTTATTATTTGTGATACGGAGGTGTTGGTGTTGGACTGGGGTGGACAAACTTAAAAATCACATACCACCAGGTGATAGTCCAGCAGGTTTATTCAGAGGCACGAGATTTCAAAGCGCACAACCGCCTGATGAAGAAGCAGCTCTTCGAAGCTAGTGCCTCCGAATAATCCTGTTGGACTATAACCTGGTGTTGTGTCATCTTTAACCTGATTATTTGTGGTATTCATAAGTGATGCAGCTGTGAATATAGACGGGGGTGGCGGTAGTGTGACAACTAAGTTTGCGTTTGATACAAAGATTGGCTGGGTGGTTGGCAGTGAGGAGGAAGGTCTTATGTTACAGGAAGATACCGATGGAATGGTCAGATGGGTGGATCAATGGCAGATGGAATGTAACCCTGATGAATATGAAATGATGCACTTTGGAAGAAATAACTGGACAGGGGAGAACTCAATGAATGGTAGCACACGAGGGAGCTCAGAGGGTGCTTCTCCACAAATCCCTGAATGTGACTAAACTGGTTAATGCACAATTTGAGAAAGCATAGGGACCGTAGATATAACCTTTATTCATCAAGGCATAGATTATAAGAGCTATGCGGAAGTTTGCTTTTGCCAAGATAGAATACTGATTGTAGTTCTGGGAGCCAGATTACAGGAAGAGTGTGATTGTAGTGGAGAGGGCTCAGAGGAGATTCACCAGGATGTTCACTCGGATGGAGCATATGAGCTATGGAGATAGGCTGGATAAGCTCGGGGTGTTTAGTTTGGAGGAGAGAAGGCTGAGTGGGCTGAGATTCAGAAGGATAGGATTATGAGGGACATGGATAGGATGGATAGATGGTAGCTGTTCCTTTTAGTCAAAGGGCCAAGAACAATGAAGCACGTTATAAAGTGAAGGATTTGAGATGTGGAGAGGAATTGAGGATTGTTTTTCACTCAGAGGGTGCTGGGGTCAGGAATGCACTTCCTGAGAGAAGAATTGTCAAGGTAACTTCACAACCATCAGAAAATACACGGTTGTGAACTTGAAATGCCATAAGATTCACGGCTACGGTCTTGTGTCGGAAAGTGGGGCTTATGTCGACCGTGCTGTATTGTTGATGGGACTAAGTCTGTGCTTCTGTGTTTGTATGGCTGTGGAAGATCAATCAGTGAGTAGCTTAAGATAGGAATTGATGGGTTTCTGAAGAGTATATTAACAAGGGTTTTAAGATTGAACTTGTAATATCTTCTGAAAATATGCCAATGGCAAAATTACGGGAAAACAAAGGTGCAGCTTTATGACAGTCTGATACCAGATAATTGAGGACAAGGAAAAGGCAGAACTGTGGAGCAAATACTTCAGTTACGTCTTCACATAAGAAAACGAAACAAAAAAGAAAACTTCCCAACAAAACTAGTGAACATTAGTTTGTTTAGAAAAAGGGAATAGAATGAAATTAGCACCTGAACAGTTTTCGAGGAAGTATTGGAACTGAAAGTAATGAGCACAGACAAAATCAACAGAGATTGATCAAATGGGAATCATATTTGAGAAAGTGCCTTTAGCATAATTATGGAGAAGCAATCAATGAAATATGTGCATTTTCAGAAAGATTTTTGATAAAGCCTATTATGCAAATTCAAATCCTATGGGATTTGGACTAATATGGTTTTAGAATGGGAGAGCTGTCAGGAAGCAGTGAGTAGAAATAAAACAATGCATTTTTTGAATGGAAGGCTTGGATGATATAGCAAGGGTTGGGGTTTGGGCCCCAGCTATTCCTAATACACATCATATGTATGATTGAGTGGATCAAGTACAATATTTTCAAGTTTGCAGATGGAACTAAACAATATCAGATTGTGAGCGGGTGAGCAGGATGTCAAAATGCTCCAAGGTGATTGAGACAAGTGGAGTGTCTGGGCAAATATGTGGCACATCAGGAGCAATGGGGAGGGGAGGCGGGGGATATGTGATATTGTGACCTTTGATGGGAAAAACAGAACTGGAGCCTATCATTTGAAAAGGGATTGGTTGAAAAATGTTGATCTATAAAGGAACTTAAACTGTATTTTTGTTTCTTCTGTGCAGCCCTCCGAGGTCAGTGTAGGGCAATGAGATCTGAATCATGAAGTCAGTACTGGGAATGGCATTGGCACGCTGACCAGTGTACACAGACCCAACAAGTGGGGAGCTGTAACATTGAAAAGGATCTGGATCTCCCTGTACACCAGTCACTGAAAGCAATATTGCAGGAGCAGAAAGCAGATAGGCAGATAAATCGTGTATTCACCTTCATTTCAGGGGGATTTGAATACAAGAGTAAGGGTGTTTTACTGCAGGGCGTTGGTGAGACCTCATCTCGAACACTGTGCAGTATTATGTACAGTTTTGGTCTTCTTACCTAATAAAGGACAAACCTGACATTGAGGGAGAGCAGCGAAGATGACCAGACTGATCGCTGTTGTGGGAGCAGAATCTGGGGTGGCTGGGCCTGAATTCCATGGGCTTTAGGAAAATGAGTGGAGATCTCAGTGAAATATATATAACTCTGTCAGGACAAGACAGATTGGAAGCAGGGGTGACAATTTCCCTTGCTGGGACATCAAAACAAGGGGCCACAGTATTAGGTACAGACAGACCACTCTGCATTGAGATGAGAATAAGTGTCTGCACTCAGAGACTGGTGAACCTGGAGAATTATCTCCCAGATCAGACTGTGGAAACCAAGGCACTGAATATAAAAATGGATTTCTGGAAACTAAAGGGATAGGGAGAGAGCAGGGTATGGTATGAAGATAGAGGATCAGATATCATTACAGGTTGTTCTTCAATAACGTGGTAGCTGTGTTCCTGTACATTACATGTGTTGCAGAAAATCATGTAATATTAATAATGTGGCCTATGGGGAAAACAGAATAATGGGTAAACCGCAAAATATCAGTAAAAAACCAAAATTAAAGTTCGTCTAACACACACACCCTAGCACAGTCTAATTAAACCTTTAAATCATATATTGTAATGAAATAGTGCTGTAAACACAACACTTTCACAATACAGTCACTGGCTACATCCCTGCACCTTTCACCAAATTCTTCACCTGAAAGCGCGCAGGGCTGACTGACCACCTGATGCCAACATGGAATTCCATTTCTCCTCAAGATTCTCCCCCAGTTTGAAATAAAGTTCCTTCTAATTGGAGAGAACACTTTCCCGATTCAGGCTCAGGTTTAAGGCTTTGCAGAGCGGATTGCATTCCTGTTTTAGCTGAACACTCAGAGGGTGCATTTTGCAGACAGAGGATCCTGAAGCTGGGTTTTGTTGTTCAGCTGGTGCCTGGCAAGGAATCGCGCCACAGTGAGCGGGAGCTCACTTTATAGAGAAAAGGTGCACAATTCACGAATCGCATTGCTGTCAAATCACGTTTAATAAACCCGCGTTATCAGAAAACTGCCTGTATATTGAATCGAGGAGCAAGATTGATGGACTGAAGGGACTACAACAGTTCTTATTTTATATTTCACAATGTTTAAACATACTAATGGATAGGAACACTGTTTCGGGAAAACTGCATTGTGGAGATTTTCTCCATGAACTAGAATGGTGAAGGCGCAATGTGTTGTATGACCTATTCCTTTCCCGATGTTTCTGTGCAGTCTGTGGGAAAGCACTGTAAATGTTGTCACAAGCTCTGAGATGTTAGGAAGGAGGTTGCTGCAGGGTCAACAGGACTGTGATTCCCGTTCCCTTTTCTGATATGGTGGCTGGTGCCGTTTATTCTAACTGGTTTTATCCTTTAAGACCTTGGAGCAGTGTGATTCAATTGAGAGTCTTGCTTGGCTGTTTCAGGGACCATTGAAGACTTTATCACATGTCTGTGTGTCTGGAGTCACTTTTAGACCAGGCCAGGAAAGCAGGGGAGATTCACTTCCTGAAAATACATTGTGGAAGGAGATCGATGTTTACAATCAACATTGGATGCAAGGTCACTGTGACCATCACCAGATTCTAGATCTTGATATTTTATTTTTTTAAACTTCCATCAGCTGCCAGAGCATTATCCTGTGTTGGATTAGTAATCTAGTGACATTTCCACAACAGCACCATCTCCACATAGGAACCTATTAGAAACCACACTGAGCGGGTTATTTCTGTACTGCTTCACAACTCTGTCAAGATGAACTCCCACCAATTTGTTTATCGTGAAGTGACTGAGGGGGTGTGAAATGGTCAGAATGTAATTATTCACCTATTAGGGGACTGGACATAGCTGAGTAATTTTCCACATTGTCAGGGAGATGTCAGAGTTGGAGCTGTAATGAAACATCTTCCCCAGGAACACGGCTTGTTGTGCAGCACAAGTCTTCAGTCCTATTGCAGGAATGGAGTCAGGACCCATTGCCTTTGTCGTATCTACTGTGTTCAGCTGTTTCCTCATGTCACATGCAGCGAATCGAATTTGTTGAACACTACCATCTGTGATTCTGTGGGCATCATGGCGAAGGTGAGTTGAATCATTCAACACCTCTGGCTGAGGATGGTGCAGATACTATATCCTTGTCATTTTCACTGAGGTGCAGGGCTGTTCCATTATTTAGGATGGGGATATTTCTGGTGTCCTCTCCTCCAGTAAGTTGTTTAAGAGGACACCAACACTTATGTCTGCATGTGGCAGAACTGCAGAGCTTAGATCTGATCTGTTGGTCTTGGGATCATTTCGTCCTCTCTATCAGATGTTAGTTCTGCTGTTTGGAATGAAACCACTCAAGCGCCGTAGCGCTGATGGTTTGTCATCAGCTTTAGCTAAACATGGTTCTGACCGTGGCATGTTCACCCACACTCGTCACTGAACCATCGCTCGGCTTGATGATAATAGTAGACTGATGGAATATCCTGGGGAAAATGTGGCAGATTATGTTTGAATACAATCCTGCTTCTGTTGCTGCTGTTGTCTACAGCATCACGTGATTGCCTAGTTTGAGCTGCAATATCTGCAATTCAATTCTACTGACTGTTCCCCAGTTCACATCGAAACCCATTCACCCATCAGCCTTGTACTCAGTGAACGAACCTGGTTTCTGATGCAGTAACACTTTAATATTCTCATTCTGCTGAGAGTTCTCCTTAGTGTCATGCTTCAAATTTCTTACCTTACTCAAACCCTTTAACATATTCATCTGAAACGGTTCCTTTCTCGTAATGCCATCTTCTGCATTTGAATTGAATGTGTTTCCCTCTGGTTTTTTCCCTGACCATGATTATGAGCTCTCTGTTGTCAGTGATGCCAGCCTTATGCAGTTTCTGAGCGAATGAAAATAAGCACTTTGCGTTATTGTTCAGTACCCAGTGTTGGGCACTCCGTGTTGGACAGGGCGTTTGAGCAGCTTTCACACACGTCATTGGAACTTGTTCAAAAACAGAAATTGCTGAAGAAATAAAGCACGTCCGGCGGCATCTTCTGTAGTGAATGCAGAGTTAATCTTTCGGATCCAGTGACCCTCTACAAAGCTCACAGTTTCTCCAGCAATTTATGTATTTATTTCCAGTATCCATAGTTATTTATTTAATTGAATTTTTTGCTGTGCCTATTCGTTTTTGGAGAAACTCGGCAGGCCTGACAGAATCTGCAGAAACACAGAAACAGAGTTGACGTTATAAGCCCAGTGTGACTTGTTCAGAACTGAAAAAGGTTGGAAACTGGGCTTTGTAATCCCTTGCCGTAGATGGGGGATGGGTGACTTGGAAAAGAGGGCATGGCAAAAGATAAGCGGGATATTAGCAGTGGTAAACGAGAAGATAATGCAAAATGGGTTTCAATTCAGGTGTAAATGGGGGAAAGGGGTTCTCTCGAACTGAGCGTAAGATGAAGAAGACACAACCACACAAGGTCATAGGAAGAACAGGAGGGAGAATGTTGACCATGTGGTATTAAATAGATCTAGATCTATACGTTTTGACAGTATACATCATCACTGCCTTCACACTATGGAAGTCAGGTGCTTGACCTCTTATTAGCACGAGTAAGAGTTTCATGCTGCCTTAGTTTTGTAACATAGAACAAAACTAACAGTATGACATTTGGGCTGTTTTCTTTACCTGTCATTTTTAATATTCTTTCCAATTTGTCGAGCTTATCGTTAAATGTTTGATCTTGAAGTTAGTATCAGATGGAGTGTACGAGTTTGAGGGGTGGCATTCTATAAGTTTATAATATCATGGGAGGCATGGATAGAGTGAATACCGAAGGTCTTTTCTGTAGGATCGGGGAGTTCAAACACAAATGCATAGCTTTAAGGTGGAAGGGAGAAACTTGAAAGGGACAAAGTGACAACATTTTTTACACAGAGGGTGATGTATCTATGGAATGAGCTGCCAGAGAAACAGTGGTAGATGCTTGTATAGCTACAATATTTCAAAGGCATTTAGACCAACATATGAATGGGAAACGTTTGAAGGCATATGGGCCAAGTGCAAGCAGATGAGATTAGTTTAGATAAGAAAACCTGGTCAGCATGGACAAGTTGGATCAAATGGTCTGTTTGTGCACGATATGACTGTATGAATCTAGTAAGTGAGGAAAATGTACGAAAAGATATGATGTAATAAATCGGACAGAGATATAGAACATGCATCAAGAGCTTTCGTATCTCCATAAAAAAAGCTTGAAGATGTGTGTGTGAGCTGAAGCAGAAGTGAAGTGAGGAAAGTACATTGAGGCCATTAGGAGGGTGTGACTGGAGAACCGGCCACAGCGAACAGGCAGATAATTTACACTAGTATTTTAAGTCACTGTTCGTGGGGAAAGTACTGTAAGCATGTCAATTGTATAAACAGTATGGTAATAGGAGGGCAGTTCTTGAACTGTCTCTAACAAAAGGAACAAGGTTTTTAACTAACAGATAAGAATAAGGGGAGGCAGGTCAGCAGTAATTCATAGTTAATTTTAAAAGAAGTGGTCACAGAGTGACTAGCGGCATTGTGTGAAATATTCCATAACTCTTTGGATTACAGGAGTGTTCCAGTGAAACTGGAGAACTTCCAATGTGGCGCCTGTCTTCAAGAAAGTAATGAGACAGAATGCAGGAACAATTTAGCCTAACCATTATTGCTGGGAATCTGCTAGAGCCTGTTATTAAGGAAGGAATTGCAGGGCACTTAGAAAAGCTTAATGCAGAGTTGGCATGGTTTTATGAAGGGGAAACTATTTTTGTCCTGTAAAATCGAGTATATCAAGATTAGAGTCATGCTGGAAAAGCATAGCAGGCAGAATCCAAGGAGCAGGAAATTAAATGTTTCGGGCAGGAGCCCCTCATCAGGAACACCTGAGAATGTGACAGGCAGATTTGATAAAGGGAACTGGTCAACATGAGGCTTTCCAGAGATTTTACACAAGGTATCACAAAATAAACGCTCTGTCACAAGACAGAGACTCGTAGTATGATGAAAAATATATTAGCATGGGATGACAGTTGCTTAACACATAGAAATCAGAGAGTCAGGATTAATTGATCTTTATGATAAAGACGTATCTACTGGATTACCACAAATATAAGTCTGACGGCATCAGTTATTTACAATCTATACTGATAGCCTGAAGGTGAAAGCTGAGTGCAAATATACATCTGAGTTTGTGGATGACACTGAGAACCAAAATGCTGGCTGTGTTTTTAATGAAGAGGACTCCCAAAAAAGGAGCAGTACAAAGGGATTGGAGTGTTCCTGTGTATGAATCATAACGTCAGCATGCTGATGCAGCAAGTAACTAGGTTGGTTCATGAGGCAGCTTCCTGGGATGGAAGGGTTGAATTATTGAATATATCTAAAATGGTGAGGAGATTATTCATTGTGGTTGAAATGAAAGGGGGGGTGATATTACTGAAATGTACAAGATACAGAGGGAGCTTGACGAGGTAGATGCTGAAAAGGTGTTTCACCTGAGTCTCGAACTCGAGGTGGTAGGTAACGAATAAGAAACATCGATTTCAATCTGAGGTGAAAAATGATGTACTCTCTCATAAGGAAGTGAACGTCTGGAATTCCCTAAACTAGAGAGTTGTGGAGGGATACAGGGAATTTGGTAGGAAATTGGAGTTGAACCCGGAAGTAGATCAGCCATGTTCTTATTGAATGAGAGTTCAGGCCTGAGGGACCGAATAGCCGAGTCATGTTCCTACTTCTTAAGTTTTTACGTTATGATTTTGGAAATTAATGAGTTATTTTCCTGGAAGTCGTGTTGTCCAATGTTGCATTCGTGACAGGAGAAAAAATGCCTGAGTTAACACTGGATGGGATATGCGGGCAGTATTCTGAGCAATTCCAGAGCAGAAGTTACAGAGTGGGGAAGCCTGGAAAAAGGGATTGCGGCTGGGGGGTCACTTCCTGACCAAACCTGGAATTTCCAAGTGTATTTCCGTAACTACATCTAACCATCGGCGTGGCCTCGATCTGTCTGTGTGTAGCAGATCCGAAGGGCTGAATCGGACATCAGAATACAGGGCTGAGGGACAGGAGTGGGCCAATCGGCCCTTTGACACGACTCCACCAGTAAAGAAGGTCATGGCTCCTCTCATTGTGCTCCCAGCTGCATTTTTCTCTCCATGCAGCGTTATCCCTGATTCATCTGTCTACGGAAAATCAGACAAGCCATAAAAAGATAATATAATATTATATAATATTAATATAAAGATTCAAACTTCTGGGAAAGAGAATTCCCACTTGAATGAAATCCCACTTTGTGATTTTTTCCTCACTCCGGTTCTGACTGAGGTTGGGGGGTGTCACTTTTTCCTTTCCTAGTTCCACTCCTCCACTGCTCACAACAAATTTTAAATGCAACCAGGTTGGTGATATGACCAATGATAAAGGTCTCAGAATGGGTCAGGTTCAGTGATAGGAACAGGTCAGGCAGATTTCTTTCATCAGCCGCAGGTAACAAATAGGGCTAATGGAGCAGAATGTTAGATTTGTGGTCAGTACTGCTGCCTCATATCAACAAGGAGCTGAACTCAATTCCAACCTCGTCCGACCCTCGATGTGGAGTTTGATCATTCTTCCTATGTCTGTGTGAGTTTCTTCCCAGTTCTCCAGTTTCCTCCCACAGTTCAAAGATATCCAGCTTAATTTGATTGACCATGCTAAATTACCCAGAGTGACCAGGAATGTGTAGGTTAAGTGGGTTAGTCATGGGAAATGCAGGGTTACATGGATAGGGTAAGGAGACAGGTCTGGATAGGATAATGTTCGGTGGGTTGGTGTGGACTCGATGGATCGAATGTCCTGTTGCCACCCTGTAGGGTTTCAATGACAACGGCGTCAAGATTGGGCTATACAAACTCCCAGTTGGTATATACCTGATCCACTCGCCACAAGGCTTTGTATATTTCAATAAAATCAGCTCTCATTCCAACGGTAGCCTGTTAAAGTCGACATAATATCAGCCCTTCATGCATGGAATAAATGAAGTGAAACATCTATGAACTGCTTCCAGTGTTACAATATCATTGCTCAGATACGAATGCAAAAATAAAGCTAATCTCACACACCGATGAATCAGTTTATTTTTGTTTTCTCAGAGTGGAGTGAGTCTTATAAACACTCTTCCCCGCAGAACACGGGAGGCAGAGATATTGGATACATTTGAGGCAATGTTCACGAATCACAAAGGAGTCAAGGATTATCGAGCAGCAATGTGCAGTGTTGGGGAAATTGTAGACAGTGGTTCCGAATGACACGGCTCCAGAAAATCCAGGAATTAGACAAAATGGATAAGATCGATAAAGTTTTAAAGGGGATCAGGATTGCAGCGATCTGAAAGGTCTGAAAGTAATGCTCTATCCCACCCCACCACAGTCATTTACTTAAAGGTCAACATTAAAAGAGCTACAGAATACTGAATAATGCCAATTTGTCAAGTGGAAATGACAAAACAAGGGAAAGGATTGACTAAGTCCCAACACACAGGGCACCCGTCAGAAGCTTTCAGCATGCCTGTGGCCGCACCTGCAACCCCCTCTGCTCGTTCGATGGACCAAGTTACTCACCAGGTCTTGGTCATCAAATTCACCAAGTTACATGAAATGATTGAAGCTATCATTGAAGAAAAGTTCAGCAGGAGGCTAGAACCACTCTCAGCCATGCTCCAAAAAATATGAGCAGCAAATTGAAAGTCTTGGAAACAGAACAGATGAGGTCGAGCGTCAAACTACAGGGGCAGAGTCAGTGGTCGATTCCTCTAAGGAGCGGATCCTCCCCCTTGGAAAACAGGTCCGTACCTTAAATGAACAATTTGACAAGCTCGAAAACAGGGGCAGAATGAAGAATGTTCATATCATCGGTCTGCTGGAGACATAAGGTGTTCAGCCAGTGAGTTTTTTTCGAGAACAGGCTGCCGTGTTCCTTCCCTTCGAAGCTGAAGAGGGACGAGTGAAGAGTGAGACAGTTCATCGGGTTATGGAGCGTAGGTCAGACTCAGACCAACGCCCTCACCCTGTTCTTGTGCGATTACGTAGTTGCAGAGACAATCAAAGACTTATGGAAGCTTCCAGAACACAGGGAAAAGATCCGACGAGGGCTCCACGATGATGTTCTTCCAGGTCTTTTCAGCGGCAGATTCAGAAAAGAAAATCTTTTGATGATATCAAGAGAAGATTAAGGGAACTTGAGATTCAGTATTCCTTCATGAACGCAGCGGTGCTCCATATGCTTTCAATAGATCTATGCACTGATGGATCTTTCAATAGATCCATTGACGCTCCAGAGGACGCGAAAACATTGTGGACACTATAAAGCAGGCTGGATGCTTTAATAGATATCGATAATCATGTTTCTATCGTTTTAAAGAACGTTTGTTGAATCTTTCTTGGTATTAAGTAATGTTAAATTACAGTCAGGGTAGAGTACACAATTTTAACTTGATTAATATTACTATTCGTTTTTCTCGTGCTTAGTTTGTGTGTCGAGTTCGGCTCAAGCTGAAGGGAGTTATGAAGCTGATCATGAAGACTGAATGCCTACATTAGGGCAGTTCAATCCCGATGTTTGTGATTAATTGCCCGGGATGCAGTATTGATAATGGGGCAGAAGATAAAGATTTGTGAAGTGCAACTGCCCCCAGTGGGAGGGGGAGGGGTAAATGCCCCTCCTCAGTATCATTGACACTTTTTAGCCTGTTTTCTGTTTGTTTTTATATGTATTGAGTTGTAGAACATTTTGAAAGCGTGTTAGTTGTTGTAGTTTTAGTTAGTATGTTTTTTAGGCTCGATGAGTCTTTTTTCATTGATTCTCAGCGATTTGTCATTCAGGTTCTTCCTCTCTGGAGTTCAAATGTTGTTCCAGTGTGTTATGGCTAATGTCATGCTTCAATGGTGTATCTTGAGCATTAAGGGGAGGCAGTTAAGAGGAAAAAAGGTACTTTCTAGCCTTAACAAGGAGAGGGTTGACCTTGTCCTATTGCAGCAGATGCACCTCGATGACAAGAAATATTTGACGTTACAGCAGGGCGGGTTTGAATGGGTTTTTATTTTCGTCTTTTAATACTAGGAGTAGGGGAGAAGCCATACTGGATAAGAAGAATGTTCCATTTAAATTACTAGATTGTATTTGATACTCACGGAAGGATCATAATCCCCCAAGCCTTGAACTATGGTAAATAATCCAATATTTTGAATAGTAATTGCGACTCCCCACCCCCACTCCGGCGTACCCTCTTAAAATCCTGGTAGATGCATTTTCTTGCATCATGGCACATTATCGTAGAAGGAGATTTCAACTGTCTTATGGAACCCACAGTGGACAGAATGTCCGAAGGTCCCTCAATACCCTCGTTATAATGTAAGTAATTGGTGGATTTGTGTGCAGGACTAGAGCTGGTGGATGTCTGGAGGCACTTCTACCTCACAAGTAGGGCTTTTAATATCTTCTTTTACCCGCAGAAATGCCACACCAGGTTCGATTTCTTCCCCATCCCTGCAAAAATCTTAGATTCGGTGGCATCCTGCAAAATTGGGAATATTACCATTTCTGACCATACTTATTGATAAAGATTTATCCATAATATAATAGATTCGAGACACTGGCGAATGTATCCCTTTATTGTTAAGACTAGTTAGTTCATTGAGCATTTCTGTAATGAATTCAGATCTTTCTTAGCCATTAATTCAGATTCAACCAGTAAACCATCCATTCTATGGGAAATTGTTCAGGCTTATGCCAAGGGAATAATTATTCCTTAGGATGTAGCAGAAGGGGGAGCAGGAACGCTGGTTTGAGGCACAGCTGAGGGCAGCCGAGAGGGCATACTGTGATAGACCCTCAGTAGCTAAGCTGCAGAGGATTACAACGCTTCGGTCTACAGTGAATTCCACGCTCACACTGTAGGGGGTAGTGTAATTTTTAAACGGTTAGCTGCCTTTTAGTCTTTTCTACCTCATAGTAAACACAAGCAGACACTCGAAACTGTTGCCGGACCTCCCCCACGTTTATATGAATGAAACAGTTGTAACAGCTTTCCTCGATAGTTGAGAGACCGCCCTTAACCACAGTTGTACAACATCATCCATATAAGGAAAGAACGGGAAGCTCAAACACTGATTGGTCAAGTGAATAACAAAATAATCGCAGGCACCAGAACCCAAATAAGGAAAACAGTGGGGAATCCGAGCACTCGTTGGTCAAGGCAGCAGTAGTAGACCCAGCCCACATATACATGTATATAATGCGTGGAGATTACTATGCTTGTGTGTGTGTACCTTTGGGAACAGCACCCGACTTTGCAAAGTTGAATGAAAAAGTTTTGGACAGACTCCTCCGTGTCTTTGTTCCTGGGAAGGGGAATAAAAAGTGCCGTAGATGGGGCTGGATAGCCACTTATCTCGCACAATTGGGGGCTCGTCCGGGATGAAATAATTATTGCCGGGGGAGGGCAGTCTCTTTGGCTCACGGATCAAGCCTGATTACAACAAAGACGCGTCTAGTATATATTTATACTTCTCACTGATCAGCTTGGTCCGTCGGCCGTCGGCCAAGAGAGGATGTGACCCGGCTCATTTAAAAATAATTTTGAATCCTGGAAAAGGAACACACGGACGAGTGCTGGGACGACCGGTTAGTGACTATACACGGGGGTACACACATTTAAAAAGGCCAGACAACTCCGTGCACGGATCAAGGTAAGAGATTCTTTTGTTCTTCCTTGTTGGCCGCGTGGTTTTGACGGTCATCTGTGAAAACGCTTTGGGTGTTTAAGACCAGGACTGAAGATAGACCACGGGAAATTGTGTTTTGACGGTCATCTGTGAAAACGCTTTGGGCGTTTAAGACCAGGACCGAAGATAAACCATGGGAAATCAGACTTCAAAGGAAAAGTCAGGGAAGACTGCAAATGGGAAAGAAATACCCCCCGATAGTCCATTAGGTCGGAAGTTAAGTCTATGGACGGACAGTAGTAGAACGAAGGACTTAAAGAAAGAGACCATGATAAAATATTGTTGTTTTATATGGACCAAAGAACCTATCCGCGCCTCCTCGGTAGTTTGGCCCGAGTATGGGTCTGATGAAGACTGGGTGTGTCAAATCCTAAATGTATATGTTAACAGAAAACAACCGTTTGACCCAGAGGAGAGCAAATATGCCGCCGCCTGGTTGGCGGGCGACGGCGAGAGTCCCACGCGTCTCTATCCTCTGATTCCCCAAACAGACCCGAGGAAGCCCCAGAAGTCTTGGGACATCCTCACCGACGGTTTGCCACCGTCTTCCCCGCCCCCGTATATACCACCCGCGCACGACCAGGCGTCCAGCGCGGACCTCCCTCCTGCGGCGGATAATTCCGAGTCCCAGCAGGCTACGACCAGTGAGGAAGGGACTGCTGGGGGGGGGCACAGGAGGGGGCGCAGAACTCACCCCAGGCACTAGGAAATCAGTCCGACTCGAGATGCGGAGAGGTCGAGAAGAGGGATTGAGAGCTGGGAGGAGTGACAATATTGAACAGCTGAACCCCTTACGAGAGGTGCCGTTTGGGAATGAACGGACCGGGTTCGTAGTACAACCTTTAAATTCTGGGGATATCCGGCAACTCCGTAATGAACTACCCCGTCTACTGGACGACCCCGTCAGTGTGGGAATACAACTGGACCAATTTCTGGTGCCCAGTATATACACATGGGCTGAACTGCAGGCCATGATGAGAATACTATTTAATTACGATGAAATTGTTATGATCCGGAATAGTGCAATGGCCATTTGGGATAGGGAGCATCAGGACGGCCCTCAGCGTGGAGAGCAGAAGTACCCCTTAGAGGACCCCCGGTGGGATCATAACGACGCGGGGGGACGGGCCAATATGACAGACCTCAGAAGCCTTATAATCAGGGTGATCCAAACCTGCGTGCCCAAACAGCGGAATTTAGCAAAAGCATTTGAAGTTGGACAGAAAAAGGATGAATCCCCGAGTGAGTTTTTAGACCGGTTGCGGGAGTCCATGCAAAAGTATTCAGGTTTAGACCCCGATGGGGAAATAGGCAAGGGCATGCTTAAGGTGCACTTTGTGACTAAGTCATGGCCTGACATTCAGAAGAAATTACAGAAAGTGGAGGATTGGGCTGAAAAGATGTTGCAGAATTATTACGGGAAGCACAGAAGGTGTACGTTCAGAGGGATGTAATAAGGGAGAAACATAAGACAAAAATGATGGTGGCAGCCGTACGGGAAGCTTGTAAGTCCACCGGAATGGGGGAGGGAGATTATGGGGTGGAAAGAGGAACGTCGAAGTAAAGTTGGAGAGGGAGAGAAGCGAGACGGGGCAGAAGTGAGAGAGGAGGATCTTATGGAATTGAGCGCCCTCAGAAGGCCGGATGTTACCATTGCGGGAGACTGGGACACTTCAAAAGGGATTGTCCCGAGTTTAAAAGGGAAAGAGAAGGGATGTATGAAATGGAGTGTGAACAAATGGATTAGGGAAGTCAGGGGAGGATCGGAACACGGGCCTACCAAGAACCCCTGGTAAATTTACGGGTGGGCCCATTTAGACAAGATGTTACCTTCTTAGTTGACACAGGCGCTGGCAGGTCCTCAATTCCCCTCCATCCGAGGGGGGTTAGCTTCCAAGCTAAAACATTAAACATTTCAGGAGTTAAGGGTGGGGTTTTTAATGCGAAAATATTCGAACCACAACCCTTGCGGCTGGAGAAGGAGGAGCTCCAGGTGGAACTCCTTCACCTCCCCCATCTTCCCTATGGGTTGTTGGGACGGGATTTGATAGTCCGTTTCGGATTGCGAATAGAAGTGGGAGAAGAGGAAGAATTAGCCGTTACCATGTCATACCTTAGTGAGTCCCGATTGACAGAGATAGACCCGAGGGTTTGGGTCGCCAAAGGGAACCGGGGAGGACTCGCAATTCGACCTGTGGAGGTAAAAGTAAAGCCCCAGAGCCCCGACGTCAGAGTGCGCCAATACCCCATCTCTTGGGAAGGGAGGCAGGGCCTGAAGACAGTTATGGAAGACTTAATAAAAGATGGATTGGTAGAGCCCTGTATGTCACGATACAATTCCCCCATCCTGCCGGTTCGGAAGGCGGACGGGAGCTACCGAATGGTCCAAGACCTAAGGGAAGTAAATAAAATTGTCCAAGTACGGCACCCTGTGGTACCGAACCCATACACTATTCTGGGGCGAATCCCCCCGGACCAGAGGTTAAGTACCTGGGACACTTGATAAGCCAGGGACAGAAACGAATAAGTCCGGAAAGAGTGCGGGCAATAATCGAACTAGGCCTCCCAACGACCAAGAGGGAGTTGCGGAAGTTCTTGGGACTCTTAGGCTATTGTCGGTTATGGATAGACGACTATGCCCCCCTTACTAAAGACTTGTACCTAAAACTCATTGAGGAGGCATCCAACAGAATAAAATGGGAGGAGGAGGAGAAAAAGTTAATTGAAATCCTAAAAGGAAAATTGATGGCCCCACCTGTTTTAAGCTTGCCGGATTTTAGTAAGACATTTTGTCTCTTTGTGAACTCCAGAAAGGGAACCGCTCTTGGAGTATTGACCCAGGACTGGAGGGGAAAAAGGAAGCCCGTGGCTTTCCTGTCAAAAATTCTGGATCCAGTCTCCCGAGGGTGGCCGGAGTGTGTCCAAGCGGTGGCAGCCACGGCAAAGCTGGTAGAGGAAAGCAGGAAGTTGACTTTCGGGGCTCCCTTGACAGTCACTACTCCCCACCAGGTTAGAACTATCCTGAATCAGAAGGCCGGGAGGTGGCTGACTGACTCGAGAATTCTGAAATATGAAGCCATATTGTTAGACCGAGAAGACCTCCGAATAGAAGTCGGGGGCTGCCAGAACCCGGCGGACTTTCTTTGGAAAGGGGAAGGGGAGGAGGAACTGGAACACTGCTGTTCAGACATAATAGAGTACCAGAGTAAAGTGAGGGAAGATCTGAGGGATACCCCCTCACATGCAGGAAGGCGGTGGTACATTGACGGGTCCTCTCGAGTGATCGATGGGAAGAGACACAACGGTTATGCAGTCATTAGTGAGACTGGTTGGGAATTAGTGGAAAGTGGACGGCTACCGAATGCCTGGTCGGCACAAACGTGCGAATTGTACGCCTTGCACCGGGCTCTGAGGAATTTAAAGGGAATAGCCGGGACAATCTACACTGACTCTAAGTATGCCTTTGGGGTAGTACACACCTTTGGGAAGATCTGGAAAGAAAGGGGAAATATAAATAGTAGAGGAAAGGAGTTGGTCCACGAGGAACTAGTAGCCATGATCTTGGAGGATTTGTTGCTGCCACAAGAGATTGCTGTAGTACATGTGAAAGGACACCAGAAAGATGATAAAATAGAGACCCTGGGGAATCAATTGGCAGATGAACAGGCAAAATTGGCTGTGATGGGGAAGGAAGTAATAAACTGCCTGGTAAGGATTCCCCAGATATCCGAAATTACCGAAGTGCCCACGTTTACTGACAAAGAAGAAACTCTTCTCGCATCTCTGGGGGGTACAAAGGATAGGGAAGGCAAGTGGACCTTACCCGATGGCCGCCAGCTCCTAAATCGACCATTGACGCGGGACATTATTGCCCGTTTACACCAAGGGGGACACTGGGGCGCCCAGGCACTGTGTGATGCCTTCCTGCGCCGATATGCTCACCCTGGTAAGTACACGGTAGCCAAGCAGGTCACAGGAGATTGCATAACATGTCGAAAGATTAACAAAAGGGGGCTGCAGCAGCATGCAAGACAAGGGGGTAGGAGTCCGGCCGATAGGCCGTTTGAGTATGTTCAGGTAAATTACACTGAGCTCCCCCCCCATAGGTCGCCTGAAGTATCTATTAGTAATGGTAGATCACCTGACAGGATGGGTGGAAGCTTTCCCCACTACCACGGCAACGGCAACTCAGGTTAGCAAGATTCTACTCGAGCAAATCATCCCACGATTTGGGCTACCCCGCGCTATTGACTCTGACCAGGGGAGCCACTTCACCTCGACCGTCCTCCAGAATGTAGTGCAAGCAATGGGGATTGACTGGGATTTGCACACCCCCTGGCATCCCTCCTCCTCGGGCAAGGTCGAAAGAATGAACCAGACCATCAAAAAGCAGCTAACCAAACTCACTAGTGAAATTGGCCTGCCTTCGACCAAATGCCTACCCCTTGTCCTGTTGCAAATTCGCACCCAGCCAAGGCGGGATTTGGGCGTCTCCCCTTTCGAAATGCTGTTTGGCCTCCCATTCCATGGGCCGAAGGGGGAACCTCCTGTATTCGAGTCTCGGGATATGTTTGTGCAAAAATATGTGGTGGCTCTGGGGTCTGCTCTATCTCGTTTACGCCAACAGGGACTTTTGGCACAGATGCCGCCCCTCGAGTTTGCGGTGCACACCGACAAGCCGGTTCAGTGGGTCCTGATTAAAAGCTGGAAGCAACGTACCCTCGAACCAACTTGGGACGGTCCCTTCCTGGTACTTTTGACGACCGAAACGGCTGTCCGTACGGCCGAAAAGGGCTGGACACATTACACTCGAGTCAAGGGACCAGTGCCACAACCGACGGAGGACGAACGAACCTCTCTGACAAAGGCATCTAAGGAACAGAGACCCTGAGAACGAACTAATCGGACTTTGGCGAGTCTAAAGGAACTGTGCCCTCGGGCTACGGGTGTCGCGTAAAAAAAAAATGCGGTCAATCGTATTGTTAACTTGCTATGCCATTATCCTTGGGCTGGGTCATAGTGCGCGTGTTACCCAATTTGGCCTCCGGATGAAACAAATAGAGGACCGTCAGTGGCTCACCATCTCCGTGCTTGCCAACCAATCAACACAGACATTTAGCTTAGACCTATGTGAGTTGGTGCCCTGTAGGACTAAAAGTCAACTGAATCAAACTAAGCAGAATCTAGAGAGAGAAAGGGGATTCCAGGGTCAGACGTTAGTATTACAATTGTATGGTAGGGAAGGCCTAAGTAGGCCTCCAGCCCCCGGGGTCCAGGCTATGGTGTCAGTTGTCCGTGATCCCATCACCCCTGGACGAGATTGTGGGCAGAATCAGTGCAATCCGCTTTATCTGACCATAAAGAACTTGGAAAAGAACGAGGCGAGCCTTAATAGAACAATACTGGGTATTAGAGTTGCGGGCCAGGCAGGATGGGGTGGGGGGGGATGCAGCTGTGCTGCACGTATATCACGGTCATTGAAGCTGAGTCTGGGGGCTCATCCACCACTGATAAGCAGGAAAAGATTAGAATAATTGAGACGACGGATTTGGAAATGACCTTTGAAATAGAAACGGGATACGGGGAGGCGAATGCCTGGATGGAATGGGTCAAATATAATGTGAGGAGCATGAAAAAGAGTGATTGCTACGCATGCACGAGTGCCCGCCCTAACCCTCAGGTGGTCCCATTCCCGCTGGGATGGGAGAAACACCCACGAGCCATGGACTGCATGATAAGGCTGTACCAGGACCGAGAGGCCTGGAACGACCCCACTTGTCGACCCTTGAGTTTGAAGTTTCCCCCCGTCAGGTCTGAGGGGGCGCCCCGCCCGCCATCATTCTCAGGGGTAACGGGTACGCACCAGGTCTGCGTCTCTCGGACGGGACTACAGTGGGACGACGATGTGGGGACATTTGACAAGTGCAGCGGATCAATCCGGCTGGTCAATGAAACTACCGGGGGCGGGAATTACTCCCACATTCATGTGCCTAGGGCAGACCTCTGGTGGTACTGTGGTGGGAGGGTTCTGCGACCGACCCTGCCCCAAAAATGGACGGGCACTTGTGCGATCGTTCAATTGGCCATCCCATTCACCCTGGTATTCGAAAAACAAAAGCGACCCCGTTCTAGTGGAAGAACTGAGAGAGCTTTGGAGACCTCTTTCGATGATAACATATATTTAGATGCCATAGGGGTCCCCAGGGGTGTTCCTGACGAATACAAGGCTAGGAACCAGATAGCGGCGGGTTTTGAGTCGTCACTGTTCTGGTGGGTGACCATCAATAAGAGTGTGGATTGGATTAATTATATTTACTACAATCAGCAGAGGTTCATTAATTATACCCGGGATGCAGTGAAAGGAATAGCAGAACAACTGGACGCCACTAGTAGGATGGCGTGGGAAAATAGGTTGGCCTTAGACATGATGTTGGCAGAGAAGGGGGGTGTTTGTGTCATGATAGGCACTCAGTGATGCACTTTCATCCCCAACAACACCGCCCCTGATGGGTCCATCACCCGCGCCCTGGATGGACTCACCACATTTGCGGACGAACTGGCCGAAAACTCGGGCATCGACTCTGGCCTCACGGACTGGTTGGAAGCTTGGTTCGGTAAATGGACGGGGGTGGTCGTTCCCTTTCTTGTCTCATGTATAGTGGTGGCAGGGGTACTCACTGCCCTTGGGTGTTGCGTTATTCCCTGTGTCCGGGGATTAACTCAACGACTGATCGAAACCGCCCTTACTAAGGGGGATGTTCCCTATGGGCAGGTTGAACGAATAAATCTCGAGATGGAACAACGTGAATCCCTCTTGGGCGGGGGTAGTATTAGAGAAGGGCAGTTTGATGAACAAGCTCGGGAGTTATTAAATGCCCTGGAGAAGAAACTTACGGTTGAAAAATTACAGGCCGTAAGAAAAGACACGGGGGATTTGTCGGGGGTAGTGTAATTTTTAAACGGTTAGCTGCCTTTTAGTCTTTTCTAACTTATAGTAAACACAAGCAGACACTCGAAACAGTTGCCTGACCTCCCCCACCTTTATATGAATGAAATAGTTGTAACAGCTTTCCTCGATAGTTGAGAGACCGCCCTTAACCACAGTTGTACAACATCATCCATAGAAGGGAAGAACGGGAAGCTCAAACACTGATTGGCCAAGTGAATAACAAAATAATCGCAGGCACCAGAACCCAAATAACGAAAACAGTGGGGAATCCTAGCACTCGATGGTCAAGACATCAGTAGGAGACCCAGCCCACATATACATGTATATAATGCGTGGAGATTACTATGCTTGTGTGTGTGTACCTTTGGGAACAGCACCCGACTTTGCAAAGTTGAATGAAAAAGTTTTGGACAGACTCCTCCGTGTCTTTGTTCCTGGGAAGGGAAATAAAAAGTGCCGGAGATAGGGCTGGACAGCCACTTATCTCGCACAGGACGATGCGGGGAGAGAGAGTGAGAGAGAGTGGGAGAGAGAGGGGATGAGAGAGGGAGAGAGGGGGGACGAGGGAGAGAGCGAGAGAGAGAGAGAGAGAGAGAGAGGACAATGGGGGGGGAGAGAGAGGGAGGGAGAGGGAAAGGGGGACGATATGGGGAGAGAGAGGGGACGAGGGAGGGAGAGAGAGGGGACAAGAAGGGAGAGAGAGAGAGGGGACGAGAGGGTAGAGAGAGAGGACGAAGGAGGGAGAGAGAGGGGACGAGAGGGGGAGAGAGAGGGGACAAGGGAGGCAGAGAAATGGAGAGAGAGGTAGAGAAAGGGGACGATACAGGGAGAGAGAGAGGGAATGATGGGGGTGAGAGAGGGAGAGAGAGGGGGAGAGAGTGGGGGTGAAAGAGGGAGAGAGAGGGGACGAGGGAGAGGGGGCGATGGGGAGAGAGAGGGAACGTGAGGGGGAGAGAAAGGGGATGCGAGAGGGAGATGAGAAAGTGGACGAGAGAGGGGAAGAGAGAGAGGGAGAGAGGGGGGGAGAGAGAGGGGACGAGAGGGGAGATGAGACAGTGTGAGGGAGAGGGGACAATGAGGGGGAGAAAGGGGGAGCAAGAGAGGGGGAGATGGCGAGAGAGCAGATGAGCAAAAGAGGGAGAGAATGACACAGGAAGAGCAAGAGAGAGGTAGAGCAAGAGCGAGAGAGAGCAACAGACGGGGATAAGTGAGAGAGAGGGGAGTAAGCGACAGAGGGTGCAAGTGAGAGCGAAGGGCTGGAGAGAGTGAGGGTGGTGCAGGAGAGAGTGAGAGAGAGTGGGCGAGAGTGAGTGAGGGGGCAGAGGGAGAATGTGGGTGAGAGTGAGAGAGCGGGCGAGGGTGAGAGTGGGAGAGAGTGAGAGTGGGTGAGAGAGAGAGTGGATGAGAGAGAGAGAATGGGTGAGAGAGAGAGTGGGCGACAGAGGGTGTCAGCGAGAGAGAGTGGGCGAGAGAGAGAGAGAGTGGGCGAGAGAGCGTGTGAGAGAGAGAGAGACAGTGGGCGAGAGAGAGAGTGGGAGAGAGTAAGAGAGTGGGCGAGAGAGAGAGTGGGCGAGAGAGAGAGTGGGCGAGAGAGAGTGGGCGAGGGAGAGTGGGCGAGATAGGGAGAATGGGTGAGAGAGAGAGAGTGGGCGACAGAGGATGTCAGCGAGTGAGAGTGGGGGTGAGAGAGAGTGGGCGAAAGAGAGAGAGAGTGGGCGAGGGAGAGAGAATGGGCGAGTGAGAGTGGGCGCGAGAGAGAGAGTGGGCGAGAGAGAGAGAGTGGGTGAGAGAGAGAGTGGGCGAGAGAGAGTGTGGGCGAGAGAGAGAGAGTTGGTGAGAGAGAGTGGGAGAGAGTGAGAGAGTGGGTGAGAGAGAGAGGGTGGGCATGAGAGAGAGAGTGGGTGAGAGAGAGAGTGGGCGAGAGAGAGAGTGGGCGAGAGAGAGAGAGTTGCTGAGAGAGAGTGGGAGAGAGTGAGAGAGTGGGTGAGAGAGAGAGGGTGGGCGTGAGAGAGAGAGTGGGTGAGAGAGAGAGTGGGTGAGAGAGAGAGTGGGCGAGAGAGAGAGAATGGGTGAGAGAGAGAGTGGGCGACAGAGGGTGTCAGCGAGAGAGAGTGGGGGTGAGAGAGAGAGAGTGGGCATGATAGAGAGAGAGTGGGCGAGAGCTTGAGTGGGCGAGAGATGAGTGGGAGAGAGTGGGCGAGGGAGTTTGGGCGAGAGAGGGAGAATGGGTGAGAGAGAGTGGGCGACAGAGGGTGTCAGTGAGAGAGAGTGGGGGTGAGAAAGAGTGGGTGAAAGAGAGAGAGTGGGGAGGGAGAGAGAATGGGCGAGTGAGAGTGGGCAGGAGAGAGAGAGTGGGCAAGAGAGAGAGTGGGCGAGAGAGAGAGAGAGAGTGGGCGAGAGAGTGGGCGAGAGTGACAGAGTGGGCGAGAGAGAGAGTGGGCGTGAGAGTGTGAGCAAGAGAGAGTGGGGGTGAGAGTGGGCGAGAGAGAGTGGACATTAGAGATATTGGGCGAGAGAGAGTGGGAGAGAGTGAGAGAGTGGGTGAGAGAGAGATTGGGTGAGAGAGAGTGTGGGCGAGAGACAGTGGTAGAGATGAGAGAGTGGGTGAGAGAGAGTGGGCGAGAGAGGGAGAATGCGTGAGAGATAGAGAGTGGGAGAGAGTGAGAGACTGGACGAGAGAGAGTGGGCATGAGAGGGTGTGAGCGAGAGAGAGTGGGGGCGAGAGAGAGTGGGCGAGAGAGAGAGAGAGTGAGTGGGTGAGGGAGAGAGAATGGGCGGGTTAGAGTGTGCGGAAGGAGAGAGTGGGCAAGACAGAGTGAGTGGGCAAGAGTGAGAGAGTGGGCGAGAGAGAGTGGACAAGAGAGAGAGTGGGTGATAGAGAGAGTGGGGGAGACAGAGCGGGCGAGAGAGAGACTGAGCGAGAGAGAGAGTGGGCGAGAGAGAGAGAGTGGGCGAGAGAGAGAGTGGGCGAGAGAGAGTGGGCGAGGGTGAGAGTGGGTGAGAGAGAGACATTTGGAGAGAGAGAGGACGAGAGGGAGACTGGGCGAGAGACAGTGGGCGAGAGAGAGAGTGGGCGAGAGAGAGAGAGTGGGCAAGAGAGAGAGTGGGAGAGATTGAGAGAGGGGGCAGAGGGAGATAATCGGCGAGAGTGAGAGTGGGTGAGAGTGAGAGAGTGGAAGAGAGAGAGAGAGAGTGGGTGAGAGAGAAACTGGGCGTGTGAGGAGTTGGTGAGAGAGAGTGGGAGAGAGACAGAGTGGGCGAGAGAGACAGAGTGGGCGAGAGTCGGTGAGAGAGAGTGGTGAGAGAAAGAGTGGGCAAGAGAGCGAGTGGCAGAGAGAGAGAGGGCGAGAGAGTGTGGGCGAGAGAGAGTGTGGGCGATAGAGAAAGAGTAGGCGAGAGAAAGAGTGGGCGACAGAGAGTTGGTGAGAGACAGTGAAGGCGAGAGAGAGAGTGGGTGAGAGAGTGAGAGGGCGAGAGAGAGAGTGGGCGAGAGAGAGTGTGGGTGAGAGAGTGAGAGGGCGAGAGAGAGAGTGGGCGAGGCAGAGTGTGGGTGAGAGAGTGTGCGTCAGAGAGTGGGTGAGAGACAGTGGGCGAGAGAAAGAGTGGAAGTGAGAGAGTGGGGGTGAGACAAAGTGGGCGAGAGAGAGTGTGGGCAAGAGTGAGTGAGGGGACAGAGGGAGAGTGGGCGAGAGAGAGTGGGTGAGAGAGAGGAGGCGGAGGGAGATAGTGGGCGAGAGTGAGAGAGTGGGCAAAGGGAGTGGGCGAGAGAGAGTGTGGGTGAGAGAGAGACTGCACAAAAGAAAGATTGGGTGAGAGAGAGTGTGCGAGAGAGAGAAAGAGTGGGCGAAAGAGAGTGGGCGAGAGAGAGTGTGGGCGAGAGAGAGATTGTCGAGAGAGAGTGTGAGTGGGCGAGAGAGAGAGTCTGGGCGAGAGAGAGAGTGGGCAAGAGAGAGTGGACAAGAGTGAGAGAGTGGGTGAGAGAGAGAGTGGAAGAGAGAGAGAGTGGGTGAGAGAGAAACTGGGCGTGTTAGGAGTTGGTGAGAGAGAGAGTGGGAGAGAGACATAGTGGGCGACAGAGACAGAGTGGGCGAGAGTCGGTGAGAGAGAGTGGTGAGAGAAAGAGTGGGCAAGAGACAGTGGGCGAGAGAAAGAGTGGAAGGGAGAGAGTGGGGGTGAGACAAAGTGGGCGAGAGAGAGTGTGGGCAAGAGTGAGTGAGGGGACAGAGGGAGAAAGGGCAAGAGAGAGTGGGTGAGAGAGGGGGCAGAGGGAGTGGGCGAGAGGGAGTGTGGGTGAGAGAGAGTGTGGGCGAGAGTGAGTGAGGGGGCAGAGGGAGAGTGGGCGAGAGAGAGTGGGCGAGAGATAGAGTGGGCGAGAGAGACAGAGTGGGCGAGAGTCGGTGAGAGAGAGTGGTGAGAGAAAGAGTGGGCAAGAGAGCGAGTGGCAGAGAGAGAGAGGGCGAGAGAGTGTGGGCGAGAGAGAGTGTGGGCGATAGAGAAAGAGTAGGCGAGAGAAAGAGTGGGCGACAGAGAGTTGGTGAGAGACAGTGAAGGCGAGAGAGAGAGTGGGTGAGAGAGTGAGAGGGCGAGAGAGAGAGTGGGCGAGAGAGAGTGTGGGTGAGAGAGTGAGAGGGCGAGAGAGAGAGTGGGCGAGGCAGAGTGTGGGTGAGAGAGTGTGCGTCAGAGAGTGGGTGAGAGACAGTGGGCGAGAGAAAGAGTGGAAGTGAGAGAGTGGGGGTGAGACAAAGTGGGCGAGAGAGAGTGTGGGCAAGAGTGAGTGAGGGGACAGAGGGAGAGTGGGCGAGAGAGAGTGGGTGAGAGAGAGGAGGCGGAGGGAGATAGTGGGCGAGAGTGAGAGAGTGGGCAAACGGAGTGGGCGAGAGAGAGTGTGGGTGAGAGAGAGACTGCACAAAAGAAAGATTGGGTGAGAGAGAGTGTGCGAGAGAGAGAAAGAGTGGGCAAAAGAGAGTGGGCGAGAGAGAGTGTGGGCGAGAGAGAGATTGTCGAGAGAGAGTGTGAGTGGGCGAGAGAGAGAGTCTGGGCGAGAGAGAGAGTGGGCAAGAGAGAGTGGACAAGAGTGAGAGAGTGGGTGAGAGAGAGAGTGGAAGAGAGAGAGAGTGGGTGAGAGAGAAACTGGGCGTGTTAGGAGTTGGTGAGAGAGAGAGTGGGAGAGAGACATAGTGGGCGACAGAGACAGAGTGGGCGAGAGTCGGTGAGAGAGAGTGGTGAGAGAAAGAGTGGGCAAGAGACAGTGGGCGAGAGAAAGAGTGGAAGGGAGAGAGTGGGGGTGAGACAAAGTGGGCGAGAGAGAGTGTGGGCAAGAGTGAGTGAGGGGACAGAGGGAGAAAGGGCAAGAGAGAGTGGGTGAGAGAGGGGGCAGAGGGAGTGGGCGAGAGGGAGTGTGGGTGAGAGAGAGTGTGGGCGAGAGTGAGTGAGGGGGCAGAGGGAGAGTGGGCGAGAGAGAGTGGGCGAGAGATAGAGTGGGCGAGAGAGAGATTGAGTGGGCGAGAGAGAGATTGTGGGTGAGAGTGAGAGGGGGGAAGAGGGATATAGTGGGAGAGAGAGAGAGAGTGTGGGCGAGAGAGAGAGTGGGCGAGAGTGAGAGAGTGGGCGAGAGAGAGAGAGGGCGAGAGTGAGAGAGAGGGCGAGAGAGAGAGTGGGCGAGAGAGAGTGGGCAAGAGTGAGAGGGTGGGCGAGAGAGAGTGGGAGAGAGTGAGAGAGAGGGCGAGAGAGAGAGTCGGCGAGAGAGAGAGTGGGTGAGAGAGATTGGGTGAGAGTGAGAGAGTGGGCGAGAGAGAGTGGGCGAGCGAGAGACTGGGCGAGAGTGAGAGAGTGGGCGAGAGAGAGAGTGGGCGAGAGAGAGAGTAGGAGAGAGTAAGAGAGTGGGCGAGAGAGAGTGTGGGTGAGAGAGAGTGTTGGCCAGAGAGAGAGTGGGCGAGAGTGATAGAGTGGGTGAGAGAGAGAGAGGGCGACAGAGAGAGTGGGCGAGATAGAGTGTGGGAGAGACAGAGAGTGGGTCAGAGTGAGACTGGGCCAAAGAGAGAGTGGGTGAGAGAGAGTGTGCGAGAGTGTGACTGGGCGAGAGTGAGAGAGTGGGCGAGAGAGAGAGTGGGATAGAGTGAGAGTGTGGGCGAGAGAGAGAGTGGGATAGAGTGAGAGTGTGGGCGAGAGAGAGTGTGGGCGAGAGAGAGTCTGGGCGAGAGAGAGTGGGCGAGAGTGAGAGAATGGGCGAGAGAGAGTGTGGGCGAGAGAGAGTGGGCGAGAGTGAGAGAATGGGCGAGAGAGAGAGTGGGCGGAAGAGAGTGTGGGTGAGAGAGAGTGTGGGTGAGAGAGAGAGGGTCAGAGTGAGACTGGGCGAGAGTGAGAGAGTGGGTGAGAGTGAGAGAGTCGGCGAGAGAGAGTGGTAGAGAGAGTGTGGGCGAGAGAGAGTGGGCGAATGAGAGAATGGGTGAGAGAGAGAGTGGGCGTGAGATCGTGTGGGCAGGAGAGAGTGGGTGAGAGAGAGAGTGGGTGAGAGTGAGAGAGTGGGAGAGAGAGAGCGTGGGCGAGCGAGAGAGAGGGCGAGAATGAGAGATTGGGCGAGAGAGAGAGTAGGAGAAGGTAAGAGAGTGGGCGAGAGAGAGTGTGGGTGAGAGAGAGTGTTGGCCAGAGAGAGAGTGGGCGAGAGTGATAGAGTGGGTGAGAGAGAGAAAGCAGGCGAGAGAGAAGTAGGCGAGAGAGAGGGTTGGCGAGATAGAGAGTGAGTGAGAGTGCGACTGGGCTAAAGAGACAGAGAGCGGGTGAGAGAGAGAGTAGGCGAGAGAGAGTGTGGGCGAGAGAGAGAGTGGGTGAGACAGAGAGTGGGTCAGAGTGAGACTGGGCCAAAGAGAGAGTGGGTGAGAGAGAGTGTGCGAGAGTGTGACTGGGCGAGAGTGAGAGTGTGGGCGAAAGAGAGAGTGGGATAGAGTGAGAGTGTGGGCGAGAGAGAGAGAATGGGCGAGAGAGAGTGTGGGCGAGGGAGAGTGTGGGCGAGAGAGAGTGGGCGAGAGTGAGAGAATGGCCGAGAGAGAGTGTGGGCGAGAGAGAGTGTGGGTGAGAGAGAGCGTGGGTGAGAGAGAGTGTGTGAGAGTGACAGAATGGGCGATAGAGAGTGTGGGCGAGAGAGAGTGTGGGCGAGAGAGAGTGTGTGAGAGTGGGACTGGGCGAGAGTGAGAGATTGGGCGAGAGAGAGTGGGAGAGAGTGAGAGAATGGGCGAGAGAGAGAGTGGGCGAGAGAGAGAGTGGGCGAGCGAAAGAGTGGGAGAGAGAGAGTGAGAGAGTGAGAGAGTAGGTGTGAAAGAGTGTGGGCGAGAGAGAGAGAGTGGGCAAGAGGGAGTGGGTGAGAGAGAGTGTGGGCGAGAGAGAGAAAGAGTGGGCGAGAGAGAGTGTGCGAGAGAGTGAGTGGGCGAGAGAGAGAGAGTGGGCAAGAGTGAGTGGGCAAGAGACAGTGTGGGCGAGACAGAGAGTGGGTGAAAATGAGAGTGAGTGGGCGAGAGAGAGAGTGTGGGTGAGAGTGAGGGGGGAAGAGGGACATAGTGGGCGAGAGAGAGAGTGGGAGAGAGTGAGAGAGTGGGCAAGAGTGAGTGTGGGCAAGACAGAGAGTGTGGGCGAGACAGAGAGTGGTGAGAGTGAGACTGGGCGAGAGTGAGAGAGTGGGCGAGAGAGAGAGTGGGAGAGAGTGAGAGAGTGGGCGAGAGAGAGTGTGGGCGACAGAGAGTGGGTGAGAGAGAGTGAAGGCGAGAGAGAGAGTGGGCGAGAGAGAGTGTGCGAGAGAGACAGTGGGCGAGAATGAGAGATTGGGCGAGAGAGAGAGTAGGAGAAGGTAAGAGAGTGGGCGAGAGAGAGTGTGGGTGAGAGAGAGTGTTGGCCAGAGAGAGAGAGTGGGCGAGAGTGATAGAGTGGGTGAGAGAGAGAAAGCAGGCGAGAGAGAAGTAGGCGAGAGAGAGGGTTGGCGAGATAGAGAGTGAGTGAGAGTGCGACTGGGCCAAAGAGACAGAGAGCGGGTGAGAGAGAGAGTCGGCGAGAGAGAGTGTGGGCGAGAGAGAGAGTGGGTGAGACAGAGAGTGGGTCAGAGTGAGACTGGGCCAAAGAGAGAGTGGGTGAGAGAGAGTGTGCGAGAGTGTGACTGGGCGAGAGTGAGAGTGTGGGCGAAAGAGAGAGTGGGATAGAGTGAGAGTGTGGGCGAGAGAGAGAGAATGGGCGAGAGAGAGTGTGGGCGAGAGAGAGTGGGCGAGAGTGAGAGAATGGCCGAGAGAGAGTGTGGGCGAGAGAGAGTGTGTGAGAGTGACAGAATGGGCGGTAGAGAGTGTGGGCGAGAGAGAGTGTGGGCGAGAGAGAGTGTGTGAGAGTGAGACTGGGCGAGAGTGAGAGATTGGGCGAGAGAGAGTGGGGAGAGTGAGAGAATGGGCGAGAGAGAGAGTGGGCGAGAGAGAGAGTGGGCGAGCGAAAGAGTGGGAGAGAGAGAGTGAGAGAGTGAGAGAGTAGGTGTGAAAGAGTGTGGGCGAGAGAGAGAGAGTGGGCAAGAGGGAGTGGGTGAGAGAAGTGTGGGCGAGAGAGAAAAAGAGTGGGCGAGAGAGAGTGTGCGAGAGAGTGAGTGGGCGAGAGAGAGAGTGGGCAAGAGTGAGTGGGCAAGAGAGAGTGTGGGCGAGACAGAGAGTGGGTGAAAATGAGAGTGAGTGGGCGAGAGAGAGAGTGTGGGTGAGAGTGAGGGGGGAAGAGGGACATAGTGGGCGAGAGAGAGTGGGAGAGAGTGAGAGAGTGGGCAAGAGTGAGTGTGGGCAAGACAGATAGTGTGGGAAGACAGAGAGTGGGTGAGAGTGAGACTGGGTGAGAGTGAGAGAGTGGGCGAGAGAGAGAGTGGGCGACAGAGAGTGTGCGAGAGAGAGAGTGGGCGAGAGAGAGAGTGAGTGGGCGAGAGGTAGAGTGTGGGTGAGAGTGAGGGGGGGAAGAGGGACATAGTGGTCGAGAGAGAGAGTGGGCGAGAGAGAGATTGGGCGAGAGTGAGTGGGCAAGAGAGAGTGTGTGTGAGACAGAGAGTGGGTGAAAGTGAGAGTGAGTGGGCGAGAGAGAGAGTGTGGGTGAGAGTGAGGGGGGACGAGGGACATAGTGGGCGAGAGAGAGAGTGGGAGAGAGTGAGAGTGGGCGAGAGAGAGTGGCCAAGAGAGAGTGTGGACGAGACAGAGAGTGGGTGAGAGAGAGTGTGGGCGAGATAGAGTGTGGGTGAGACAGAGAGTGGGTCAGAGTGAGACTGGGCCAAAGAGAAAGTGGGTGAGAGAGAGTGTGCGAGAGTGTGACTGGGTGAGAGTGAGAGTGTGGGCGAGAGAGAGAGTGGGATAGAGTGTGAGTGTGGGCGAGAGAGAGAGAATCGGCGAGAGAGAGTGTGGGCAAGAGAGAGTGTGGGCGAGAGAGAGTGGGCGAGAGTGAGAGAATGGGCGAGAGAGAGAGTGGGCGGAAGAGAGTGTGGGTGAGAGAGTGTGGGTGAGAGAGAGTGGGTCAGAGTGAGACTGGGCGAGAGTGAAAGAGTGGGTGAGAGTGAGAGAGTCTGCGAGAGAGAGTGGTAGAGAGAGAGTGTGGGCGAGAGAGAGTGTGCGGGTGAGAGAATGGGTGAGAGAGAGAGTGGGCGTGAGAGAGTGTGGGCGAGAGAGAGTGGGCGAGAGAGAGAGAATGGCCGAGAGAGAGTATGGGTGAGAGAGAGAGTGGTTGAGAGTGAGAGAGTGGGCGAGAGAGAGAGTGGGCGAGAATGAGGGAGTGGGCGAGAGAGAGAGTGGGCGAGAGAGAGAGTAGGAGAGAGTAAGAGAGTGGGCGAGAGAGAGTGTGGGTGAGAGAGCGTGTTGGCCAGAGAGAGAGTGGGCGAGAGTGATAGAGTGGGTGAGAGAGAGAGAGCGGGCGAGAGATTGGGCGAGAGAGAGTGTGGGCGAGATAGAGTGTGGGTGAGACAGAGAGTGGTCAGAGTGAGACTGGGCCAAAGAGAGAGTGGGTGAGAGAGAGAGTGCGAGAGTGTGACTGGGCGAGAGTGAGAGTGTGGGCGAGAGAGAGAGTGGGATAGAGTGAGAGTGTGGGCGAGAGAGAATGGGCGAGAGAGAGAGAATGGCCGAGAGAGAGTGTGGGCGAGAGAGAGTGTGGGTGAGAGAGAGTATGATGAGAGAGAGTGTGTGAGAGTGAGAGAATGGGCGATAGAGAGTTTGGGCGAGAGAGAGTGTGGGCGAGAGAGAGTGGACGAGAGTGAGAGAATGGGCGAGAGAGAGAGTGTGCGAGAGAGAGTGTGGGTGAGAGAGAGTGTGGGCGAGAGAGAGTGTGTGAGAGTGAGACTGGGCGAGAGTGAGAGAGTGGGCGAGAGAGAGTGGGAGAGAGCGAGAGAATGGGTGAGAGAGAAAGTGGGCGAGAGAGAGAGTGGGTGAGAGTGAAACTGGGCCAAAGAAAGAGTGGGTGAGAGAGAGTGGGCGAGAGTGTGAGTGGGCGAGAGAGAGTGGACAAGAGAGAGAATGTGCGAGAGAGAGGGTGGGCGAGAGTGAGACTGAGCGAAAGATAGAGAGTGGGCGAGAGAGAGAGTGGGTGAGCAAAAGAGTGGGAGAGAGAGAGTGAGAGAGTGAGAGAGTAGGTGTGAAAGAGTGTGGGCGAGAGAGAGAGAGTGGGCAAGAGAGAGTGGGTGAGAGAGAGTGTGGGCGAGAGAGACTGGGCGAAAGATTGGGTGAGAAAGAGTGGGCGAGAGAGAGAAAGAGTGGGCGAGAGAGAGTGTGCGAGAGGGAGAGTGGGCGAGAGAGAGAGTGAGTGGGCGAGAGAGAGAGTGTGGGTGAGAGTGAGGGGGGAAGAGGAACATAGTGGGCGAGAGAGAGACTGGGCGAGAGAGAGAGTGGGCGAGAGTGAGTGGGCAAGAGAGAGTGTGGGCGAGACAGAGAGTGGGTGAATGTGAGAGTGAGTGGGCGAGAGAGAGTGTGTGGGTGAGAGTGAGGGGAGGAATAGGGACATAGAGGGCGAGATAGAGAGTGGGAGAGAGTGAGATAGTGGGCGAGAGAGAGAGTGGGCGAGAGAGAGTAGGTGACAGAGTGAGAGGGCGAGAGAGAGAGTGGGAGTGAGAGATTCGGGGTGAGACAGAGTGGGCGAAAGAGAGTGTGGGCGAGAGTGAGTGAGGGGACAGAGGGAGGGTGGGCGAGAAAGAGAGTGGGCGAGAGGGAGTGTGGGTGAGAGAGAGACTGGGCGAAAGAGATATTGTGTGAAAGAGAGTGGGCGAGAGAGAGAGTGTGGGTGAGATTGAGAGGGGGAAGAGGGACCTAGTGAGTGAGAGAAAGAGTGGGAGAGAGTGGTCGCGAGAGAGTCGGCGAGAGAGTGTGGGCGAGAGAGAATGTGGGCAAGACAGAGAGTGGGTGAGAGTGAGGCTGGGCGAGAGTGAGTGAGTGGGCGAGAGAGAGTGGGAGAGAGTGAGAGATGGGCGAGACAGAGAGTGGGCGAGAGAGAGAGTCGGCGAGAGAGAGAGAGTTGGTGAGAGGAAGAGAGTGGGCGAGAGAGACTGTGGGTGAGTGAGAGTGTTGGCCAGAGAGAGAGTGGGCGAGAGTGAGAGAGTGGGCGAGAGAGAGTGGGCGAGAGAGAGAGTGGGTGAGAGTGAGACTGCACCAAAGAGAGAGTGGGTGAGAGAGAGTGGGCGAGAGTGTGACTGGGCGAGAGTGAGAGAGTGGGCGAGAGTGTGACTGGGCGAGAGTGAGAGAGTGGGCGAGAGAGAGAGTGGGAGAGAGTGAGAGAGTGGATGAGAGAGAGTGGGCGAGAGAGAGTGTGCGAGAGAGAGAGTGGGCGAGAGAGAGAGTGAGTGGGCGAGAGAGAGAGTGTGGGTGAAAGTGAGGGGGGGAAGAGGGACATAGTGGGCGAGAGAGAGAATGGGCGAGAGAGAGAGTGAGTGGGCGAGAGAGAGAGTGTGGGTGAGAGTGAGGGGGGGAAGAGGGACATAGTGGGCGAGAGAGAGAGTGGGCGAAAGAGAGAGTGGGCGAGACAGAGAGTGGGTGAAAGTGAGAGTGAGTGGGCGAGAGAAAGAGTGTGGGTGAGAGTGAGGGGGGGAAGAGGTACATAGTGGGCGAGAGAGAGAGTGTGCGAGAGAGAGAATGTGGGTGAGAGTGAGGGGGGGGAAGTGGGACATAGTGGGCGAGAGAGAGAGTGGGAGAGAGTGAGACTGAGTGGATGAGAGAGAGAGTGTGGGTAAGAGTGAGTGGGGGGAAGAGGGGCATAGTGGGCGAGTGGGAGAGTGAGAGAGTGGGCAAGAGAGAGTGTGGTCGAGACAGAGAGTGGGTGAGAGTGAGACTGCGCGAGAGGGAGAGAGTGGGCGAGAGTGAGAGTGGGAGAGAGTGAGAGAGTGGGCGAGAGAGAGTGGGTGAGAGAGAGTGGGTGAGAGAGAGTGAAGGCGAGAGAGAGAGAGTGGGCGAGAGAGAGTGGGTGAGAGGGAGTGAAGTCGAAAGAAAGAGTGGGCGATAGAGAAAGAGTAGGCGAGAGATAGAGAGTGGGCGACAGAGAGTAGGTGAGAGAGTGAGAGAGTGGGCGAGAGAGAGTGGGTGAGAGTGTGTGCGACAGATAGTGGGCGAGAGAGTGGGTGAGAGAAAGAGTGGGAGTGAGAGAGTGGGGGTGAGACAGTGTGGGCGAGAGAGTGAGTGGGCGAGAGTGAGTGAGGGGACAGAGGGAGAGTGGGCGAGAGTGAGTGGGCAAGAGAGTGGGCGAGAAAGAGAGTGGGCGAGAGGGAGTGTGGGCGAGAGAGAGACTGGGCGAAAGAGAGATTGTGTTAGAAAGAGTGGGTGAAAGAGAGTGGGCGAGAGAGAGAGTGTGTGGGTGAGAGTGAGAGGGGGAAGAGGGACCTAGTGGGCGAGAGAGAGAGTGGTCGAGAGAGAGTGGGCGAGTGTGAGTGAGTGGGAGAAAGAGATTCGGCGAGACAGAGTGTTGTCGAGAGAGAGTGGGCAAGAGTGAGAGATTGGGCGCGAGAGAGAGTGGGCAAGAGAGATTGTGGGCGAGACAGAGAGTGGGTGAGAGTGAGACTGAGCGAGAGTGAGAGAGTGGGCGAGAGAGAGAGTGGGAGAGAGTGAGAGAGTGGTCGAGAGAGAGTGGGCGAGAAAGTGTGTGCGAGAGAGAGTGTGGGCAAGACAGAGAGTGGGTGAGAGTGAGGCTGGGCGAGAGTGAGTGAGTGGGCGATAGAGAGAGTGGGAGAGAGTGAGAGATGGGCGAGAGAGAGAGTGGGAGAGAGTGAGAGTTGGGCGAGACAGAGAGTGGGCGAGAGAGAGAGAGTGGGCGAGAGAGAGAGAGAGTTGAAGGGAGGAAGAGAGTGGGCGAGAGAGAGTGTGGGTGAGTGAGAGTGTTGGAGAGAGAGAGAGTGGGCGAGAGTGAGACTGGACCAAAGAGAGAGTGGGTGAGAGAGAGAGTGGGAGAGAGTGAGAGAGTGGGCAAGAGAGAGATTGGGAATGAGTGAGAGAGTGGGAATGAGTGAGAGAGTGGGAAAGAGTGAGAGAGTGGGAGAGAGTGAGAGAGTGGGCGCGAGAGAGAGTGGGAGAGAGTGAGAGAGTGGATGAGAGAGAGTGGGCGAGAGAGAATGTGGGCGAGAGAGTGTGGGCGAGAGATAATGTGGGCAAGACAGAGAGTGGGTGAGAGTGAGACTGGGCGAGAGTGAGTGAGTGGGCGAGACAGAGAGTGGGCGAGAGAGAGACTGGTAGAGAGTGAGAGCGTGGGCGAGAGAGAGAGTGGGCGAGAGTGAGAGAGTGGGCAAGAGAGAGAGTGAGTGGGCGAGAGAGAGAGTGTGGGTGAGAGTGAGGGGGGAAGAGGGACATAGTGGGCGAGAGAGAGTGGGCGAGAGAGAGAGAGGGCGAGAGTGAGTGGGCAAGAGAGAGTGTGGGCGAGACAGAGAGTGGGTGAAAGTGAGAGTGAGTGGGCGAGAGAAAGAGTGTGGGTGAGAGTGAGGGCGGTAGAGGGTCATAGTGGGCGAGAGAGAGAGTGGGCGAGAGAGAGAATGTGGGTGAGAGTGAGGGGGGAAGAGGGACATAGTGGGCGAGAGAGAGAGTGGAAGAGAGTGAGAGTGAGTGGGCGAGAGAGAGAGAGTGAGTGGGTGAGAGAGAGTGTGGGTGAGAGTGAGGGGGGAAGAGGGACATAGTGGGCGAGAGAGAGAGTGGCCGAGAGAGAGTGTGGGCGAGAGTGAGTGGGCAAGAGAGAGTGTGGGCGAGACAGAGAGTGGGTAAAAGTGAGATTGAGTGGGCGAGAGAAAGAGTGTGGGTGAGAGTGGGGGGGGAAGAGGGACATAGCGAGCGAGAGAGAGAGTGGGCGAGAGAGAGAATGTGGGTGAGAGTGAGGGGGAAAGAGGGACATAGTGGGCGAGAGAGAGAGTGGAAGAGAGTGAGAGTGAGTGGGTGAGAGAGAGAGTGTGGGTAAGAGTAAGTGGGGGGTAGAGGGACATAGTGGGCGAGTGAGAGAGTGGGAGAGTGAGTATGTGGGCAAGAGAGAGTGTGGTCGACACAGAGAGTGGGTGAGAGTGAGACTGCGCGAGAGTGAGAGAGTGGGCGAGAGTGAGAGAGTGGGCGAGAGAGAGAGTGGGAGAGTGGGCGAGAGAGAGTGGGTGAGAGAGAGTGGGTGAGAGAGAGTGAAGGCGAGAGAGAGAGAGTGGGCGAGAGAGAGTGGGTGAGAGAGAGTGAAGTCGAAAGAAAGAGTGGGCGATAGAGAAAGAGTAGGCGAGAGATAGAGAGTGGGCGACAGACAGTAGGTGAGAGAGTGAGAGGGCGAGAGAGAGAGTGGGTGAGAGTGTGTGCGACAGATAGTGGGCGAGAGAGAGTGGGCGAGAGAAAGAGTGGGAGTGAGAGAGTGGGGGTGAGACAGTTTGGGCGAGAGAGTGAGTGGGCGAGAGTGAGTGAGGGGACAGAGGGAGAGTGGGCGAGAGTGAGTGGGCAAGAGAGTGGGCGAGAAAGAGAGTGGGCGAGAGGGAGTGTGGGCGAAAGAGAGACTGGGCGAAAGAGAGATTGTGTGAGAGAGAGAAAGAGTGGGTGAAAGAGAGTGGGCGAGAGAGAGTGAGTGTGGATGAGAGTGAGAGGGAGAAGAGGGACCAAGTGGGCGAGAGAGAGAGTGGGCGAGAGAGAGAGTGGGAGAGAGTGAGAGTGGGAGAAAGAGAGTCGGCGACAGAGAGTGTTGTCGAGAGAGAGTGGGAAAGAGTGAGAGATTGGGCGAGCCAGAGAGTGGGCAAGAGAGATTGTGGGCGAGACAGAGAGTGGGTGAGAGTGAGACTGAGCGTGAGTGAGAGAGTGGGCGAGAGAGAGTGGGAGAGAGTGAGAGAGTGGTCGAGAGAGAGTGGGCGAGAAAGTGTGGGCGAGAGAGAGTGTGGGCAAGACAGAGAGTGGGTGAGAGTGAGGCTGGGCGAGAGTGAGTGAGTGGGCGAGACAGAGAGTGGGAGAGATTGAGAGATGGGCGAGAGAGAGAGTGGAAGAGAGTGATAGTTGGGCGAGACAGAGAGTGGGCGAGAGAGAGCGAGTGGGCGAGAGAGAGAGAGTTGAAGAGAGGAAGAGAGTGGGCGAGAGAGAGTGTGGGTGAGTGAGAGTTTTGGCCAGAGAGAGAGTGGGCGAGAGTGAGAGAGTGGGCGAGAGAGAGAGCGGGCGACAGAGAGAGTGGGCGAGAGAGTGGGCGAGATAGAGTGTGGCCGAGACAGAGAGTGGGTGAGAGTGAGACTGAACCAAAGAGAGAGTGGGTGAGAGAGAGAGTGGGAATGAGTGAGAGAGTGGGAAAGAGTGAGGGAGTGGCGAGAGAGAGAGTGGGAGAGAGTGAGAGAGTGGATGAGAGAGAGAGCGGGCGAGAGAGAATGTGGGCGAGAGAGTGTGGGCGAGAGATAGTGTGGGCGCGAGAGAGAGTGGGTGAGAGTGAGAGAGTGGGCGAGAGAGAGAGTGGGAATGAGTGAGAGAGTGGGAATGAGTGAGAGAGTGGGAAAGAGTGAGGGAGTGGCGAGAGAGAGAGTGGGAGAGAGTGAGAGAGTGGATGAGAGAGAGAGCGGGCGAGAGAGAATGTGGGCGAGAGAGTGTGGGCGAGAGATAGTGTGGGCACGAGAGAGAGTGGGTGAGAGTGAGAGAGTGGGCGAGAGAGAGAGCGGGCGAGAGAGAATGAGGGCGAGAGAGTGTGGGCGAGAGACAGTGTGGGCAAGACAGAGAGTGGGTGAGAGTGAGACTGGGTGAGAGTGAGTGAGTGGGCGAGACACAGAGTGGGCGAGAGAGAGACTGGTAGAGAGTGAGAGCGTGGGCGAGAGAGAGAGTGGGCGAGAGTGAGAGAGTGGGCATGAGAGAGAGTGGCTGAGAGTGAGAGTGGGTGAGAGAATGTGCGAGAGAGAATGGGAGAGAGTGAGAGAGGGGGCGAGAGAGAGAGCGGGCGACAGAGAGAGTGGGCGAGAGTGAGTGGGCAAGAGAGTGGGCGAGAAAGAGAGTGGGCGAGAGGGAGTGTGGGCGAAAGAGAGACTGGGCGAAAGAGAGATTGTGTGAGAGAGAGAAAGAGTGGGTGAAAGAGAGTGGGCGAGAGAGAGTGAGTGTGGATGAGAGTGAGAGGGAGAAGAGGGACCAAGTGGGCGAGAGAGAGAGTGGGCGAGAGAGAGAGTGGGAGAGAGTGAGAGTGGGAGAAAGAGAGTCGGCGACAGAGAGTGTTGTCGAGAGAGAGTGGGAAAGAGTGAGAGATTGGGCGAGCCAGAGAGTGGGCAAGAGAGATTGTGGGCGAGACAGAGAGTGGGTGAGAGTGAGACTGAGCGTGAGTGAGAGAGTGGGCGAGAGAGAGTGGGAGAGAGTGAGAGATTGGTCGAGAGAGAGTGGGCGAGAAAGTGTGGGCGAGAGAGAGTGTGGGCAAGACAGAGAGTGGGTGAGAGTGAGGCTGGGCGAGAGTGAGTGAGTGGGCGAGACAGAGAGTGGGAGAGATTGAGAGATGGGCGAGAGAGAGAGTGGAAGAGAGTGATAGTTGGGCGAGACAGAGAGTGGGCGAGAGAGAGCGAGTGGGCGAGAGAGAGAGAGTTGAAGAGAGGAAGAGAGTGGGCGAGAGAGAGTGTGGGTGAGTGAGAGTTTTGGCCAGAGAGAGAGTGGGCGAGAGTGAGAGAGTGGGCGAGAGAGAGAGCGGGCGACAGAGAGAGTGGGCGAGAGAGTGGGCGAGATAGAGTGTGGCCGAGACAGAGAGTGGGTGAGAGTGAGACTGAACCAAAGAGAGAGTGGGTGAGAGAGAGAGTGGGAATGAGTGAGAGAGTGGGAAAGAGTGAGGGAGTGGCGAGAGAGAGAGTGGGAGAGAGTGAGAGAGTGGATGAGAGAGAGAGCGGGCGAGAGAGAATGTGGGCGAGAGAGTGTGGGCGAGAGATAGTGTGGGCGCGAGAGAGAGTGGGTGAGAGTGAGAGAGTGGGCGAGAGAGAGAGTGGGAATGAGTGAGAGAGTGGGAATGAGTGAGAGAGTGGGAAAGAGTGAGGGAGTGGCGAGAGAGAGAGTGGGAGAGAGTGAGAGAGTGGATGAGAGAGAGAGCGGGCGAGAGAGAATGTGGGCGAGAGAGTGTGGGCGAGAGATAGTGTGGGCGCGAGAGAGAGTGGGTGAGAGTGAGAGAGTGGGCGAGAGAGAGAGCGGGCGAGAGAGAATGAGGGCGAGAGAGTGTGGGCGAGAGACAGTGTGGGCAAGACAGAGAGTGGGTGAGAGTGAGACTGGGTGAGAGTGATTGAGTGGGCGAGACACAGAGTGGGCGAGAGAGAGACTGGTAGAGAGTGAGAGCGTGGGCGAGAGAGAGAGTGGGCGAGAGTGAGAGAGTGGGCATGAGAGAGAGTGGCTGAGAGTGTGAGTGGGTGAGAGAATGTGCGAGAGAGAATGGGAGAGAGTGAGAGAGGGGGCGAGAGAGAGAGCGGGCGACAGAGAGAGTGGGCGAGAGAGAGAGTGGGCGAGATAGAGTGTGGCCGAGACAGAGAGTGGGTGAGAGTGAGACTGGACCAAAGAGAGAGTGGGTGAGAGAGAGAATGGGAGAGAGTGAGAGAGTGGGAAAGAGAGAGAGTGGGAATGAGTGAGACAGTGGGAATGAGTGAGAGAGTGGGAAAGAGTGAGAGAGTGGGCGAGAGAGAGAGTGGGAGAGAGTGAGAGAGTGGATGAGAGAGAGAGCGGGCGAGAGAGAATGTGGGCGAGAGAGTGTGGGCGAGAGATAGTGTGGGCAAGACAGAGAGTGGGTGAGAGTGAGACTGGGCGAGAGTGAGTGAGTGGGCGAGACACAGAGTGGGCGAGAGAGAGACTGGTAGAGAGTGAGAGCGTGGGCGAGAGAGAGTGGGCGAGAGTGAGAGAGGGGGCGAGAGAGAGAATCGGCGAGAGAGAGAGTAGGAGAGAGTAAGGGAGTGGGCGAGAGAGAGTGTGGGTGAGAGAGAGTGTTGGCCAGAGAGAGTGGGCGAGAGTGATAGAGTGGGTGAGAGAGAGAAAGCAGGCGAGAGAGAAGTAGGCGAGAGAGAGGGTTGGCGAGATAGAGAGTGAGTGAGAGTGCGACTGGGCCAAAGAGACAGTTGGTGAGAGAGAGCGGACGAGAGTGTGACTGGGCGAGAGTGAGAGACTGGGCAAGACAGAAAGTGGGAGAGAGTGAGATTGGGCGAGAGAGAGAGAGTGGGCGAGAGGGAGAGAGTGGGAGAGAGTGCGAGTGTGGGCGAGAGAGAGAGTGGGTGAGAGAGAGTGTGGGCGAGATAGAGTGTGGGTGAGACAGAGAGTGGGTCAGAGTGAGACTGGGCCAAAGAGAGAGTGGATGAGAAAGAGTGTGCGAGAGTGTGACTGGGTGAGAGTGAGTGTGGGCGAGAGAGAGAGTGGGATAGAGTGAGAGTGTGGGCGAGAGGGAGAGAATGGGCAAGAGAGAGTGTGGGCGAGAGAGAGTGTGGTCGAGAGAGAGTGGGCGAGAGTGAGAGAATAAGCGAGAGAGAGAGTGGGCGTGAGAGGGTGTGGGTGAGAGAGAGTGTGGGTGAGCGAGAGTGAGTGAGAGTGCGACTGGGCGAGAGTGAGAGAGTGGGCGAGAGAGAGTGGGAGAGAGTGAGTGAGTAGGCGAGAGAGAGAGTGGGCGAGAGAGAGAGTGGGCGAGAGCGAGTGGGAGAGAGTGAGAGAGTGGGCGAGAGAGAGAGTGGGCGAGAGAGAGAGTGGGTGAGAGTGAAACTGGGCCAAAGAAAAAGTGGGTGAGAGAGAGTGGACGAGAGTGTGAGTGGGCGAGAGAGAGTGGACGAGAGAGAGAATGGGCGAGAGAGAGTGGGAGAGAGTGAGAGAGTGGGCGAGAGAGAGAGTGGGCGAGAGAGAGAGTGGGTCAGAGTGAAACTGGGCCAAAGAAAGAGTGGGTGAGAGACAGTGGACGAGAGTGTGAGTGGGCGAGAGAGAGTGGACGGGAGAGAAAATGTGCGAGAGAGAGTGTGGGCGAGAGTGAGACTGGGCGAAAGATAGAGTGGGCGAGAGAGAGAGTGGGCGAGCGAAAGAGTGGGAGAGAGAGAGTGAGAGAGTGAGAGAGTAGGTGTGAGAGAGTGTGGGCGAGAGAGAGGGATTGGGCAAGAGGGAGTGGGTGAGAGAGAGTGTGGGCGAGAGAGGCTGGGCGAAAGATTGGGTGAGAGAGAGTGGGCGAGAGAGAGAAAGAGTGGGCGAGAGAGAGTGTGCGAGAGAGTGAGTGGGCGAGAGAGAGAGTGAGTGGGCGAGAGAGAGAGTGTGGGTGAGAGTGAGGGGAGAAGAGGGACATAGTGGGCGAGAGAGAGAGTGGGAGAGAGTGAGAGTGGGCGAGAGAGAGTGGGCAAGAGCGAGTGTGGGCGAGACAGAGAGTGGGTGAGAGTGAGACTGAGCGAGAGTGAGAGAGTGGGCGAGAGAGAGAGTGGGCGGAAGAGAGTGTGGGTGAGAGAGATTGTGAGTGAGAGAGAGTGGGTGATAGTGAGACTGAGCGAGAGTGAGAGAGTGGGCGAGAGAGAGTCGGCGAGAGAGTGTGGGCGAGAGAGAGTGTGGGCAAGACAGAGAGTGGGTGAGAGTGAGGCTGGGCGAGAGAGAGTGAGTGGGCGAGAGGGAGAGTGGGAGAGAATGAGAGATGGGCGAGAAAGAGAGTGGGCGAGAGAGAGAGTGGCGAGAGACAGAGAGGTGGAGAGAGGAATAGAGTGGGCGAGAGAGAGAGTGGGTGAGAGAGAGAGTGGGCGAGAGTGAGAGAGTGGGAGAAAGAGAGTCGGCGAGAGAGAGTCCTGGCGAGAGAGAGTGGGCAAGAGTGAGAGATTGGGCGAGAGAGAGAGTGTGGGTGAGAGTGAGGTGGGGAAGAGGGACATAGTGGGCGAGTGAGAGAGTGGGAGAGAGTGAGAGAGTGGGCAAGAGAGAGTGTGGGCGAGACAGAGAGTGGGTGAGAGTGAGACTGAGCGAGAGTGAGAGAGCGGGTGAGAGAGAGAGTGGGAGAGAGTGAGAGAGTGGTCTAGAGAGAGTGGATGAGAGAGTGTGGGCGACAGAGAGTGTGGGCAAGACAGAGAGGGGGTGAGAGTGAGGCTGGGCGAGAGTGAGTGAGTGGGCGAGAGAGAGAGTGGGAGAGAGTGAGAGATGGGCGAGACAGAGAGTGGGCGAGTGAGTGGGCGAGAGAGAGAGAGAGAGTTGGAGAGAGGACGAGAGGGGGAGAGAGAGAGTGTGGGTGAGTGAGAGTGTTGGCCAGAGAGAGAGTGGGCGAGAGTGAGAGATTGGGCGAGAGAGACAGTGGGCGAGAGAGAGAGTGGGTGAGACAGAGAGTGGGTGAGAGTGAGACTGGACCAAAGAGAGAGTGGGTGAGAGAGAGTGGGCGAGAGTGTGACTGGGCGAGAGTGAGAGAGTGGGCGAGAGAGAGAGTGGGAGAGAGTGAGAGAGTGGGCAAGAGAGAGAGCGGGAATGAGTGAGAGAGTGGGAATGAGTGAGAGAGTGGGCGAGAGAGAGTGGGAGAGAGTGAGAGAGTCGGCGCGAGAGAGAGTGGGAGAGAGTGAAGAGTGGATGAGAGACAGTGGGCGAGAGAGAATGTGGGCGAGAGAGTGTGGGCGAGAGACAGTGTGGGCAAGACAGAGAGTGGGTGAGAGTGAGACTGGGCGAGAGTGAGTGAGTGGGCGATACAGAGTGGGCGACAGGGAGACTGGTGGAGAGTGAGAGAGTGGGTGAGAGAGAGAGGGGGCGAGAGTGAGAGAGTGGGCGAGAGAGAGTGGGAGAGAGTGAGAGAGGGGGCGAGAGAGAGAATCGGCGAGAGAGAGAGTAGGAGAGAGTAAGGGAGTGGGCGAGAGTGAGTGTGGGTGAGAGAGAGTGTTGGCAAGAGAGAGAGTGGGCGAGAGTGATAGAGTGGGTGAGAGAGAGAGCGGGGGAGAGAGAGAGTGGGCGAGAGAGAGGTTTGGCAAGATAGAGTGTGGGTGAGACAGAGAGTGGGTCAGAGTGAGACTGGGCCAAAGAGAGAGTGGGTGAGAGAGAGTGGGCGAGAGTGTGACTGGGCGAGAGTGAGAGACTGGGCAAGACAGAGAGTGGGAGAGAGTGAGACAGTGGGCGAGAGAGAGTGGGCGAGAGAGAGAGTGGGCGAGAAGGAGAGAGTGGGAGAGAGTGCAAGTGTGGGTGAGAGAGAGAGAATGGGCGAGAGAGAGTGTGGGTGTGAGAGAGTGGGTAGAGTGAGACTGGACGAGAGTGAGAGAGTGGGTGAGAGAGAGAGCATGGGCGAGAGAGAGAGTAGGCGAGAGAGAGTGTGGGCGAGAGAGAGTAGGCGAGAGAGAGTGGGCGAGAGAGAATGGGCGAGAGAGAGAATGGGCAAACGAGAGTGTGGGTGAGAGAGAGTGTGGGTGAGAGAGAGTGGGTCAGTGTGGGACTGGGCGAGAGTGAGAGAGTCGGCGAGAGAGAGTGGGAGAGAGAGATAGTGGGCGAGAGAGAGTGGGCGAGTGAGAGAATGGGTGAGAGAGAGAGTGGGCGTGAGAGAGTGTGGGCAGGAGAGAGTGTGGGCGAGCGAGAGTGGGTGAGAGAGAGAGTGGGTGAGAGTGAGAGAGTGGGCGAGAGAGAGAGTGGGCGAGCGAGAGAGTGGGCGAGAATGAGAGAGTGGGCGCGAGAGAGAGTGGGCGAGAGAGAGAGTAGGAGAGAGGAAGAGAGTGGGCGAAAGAGAGTGTGGGTGAGAGAGAGTGTTGGCCAGTGAGAGAGTGGGCAAGAGTGATAGAGTGGGTGAGAGAGAGAGAGCGGGCGAGAGAGAGAGTGGGCGAGATAGAGTGTGGGAGAGACAGAGAGTGGGTCAGAGGGAGACTGGGCCAAAGAGAGAGTGGGTGAGAGAGAGTGTGCGAGAGTGTGACTGGGTGAGAGTGCGAGTGTGGGCGAGAGAGAGAGAATGGGCGAGAGAAAGTGTGGGCGAGAGAGAGTGTGGGTGAGAGAGAGTGTGGGCGAGAGAGAGTGGGCGAGTGTGAGAGAATGGGTGAGAGAGAGAGTGGGCGTGAGAGAGTGTGGGTGAGAGAGAGTGTGGGCGAGAGAGAGTGTGAGAGAGTGAGAGTGGGAGAGAGTGAGAGAGTGGGCGAGAGAGACAGTGGGCGAGAGAGAGTGGACGAGATTGTGAGTGGGCCAGAGAGAGTGGACGAGAGAGAGAATGGGCGAGAGAGAGTGTGGGCGAGAGTGAGACTGGGCGAAAGATAGAGAGTGAGCGAGAGAGAGAGTGGGCGAGCGAAAGAGTGGGAGAGAGAGAGTGAGAGAGTGAGAGAGAAGGTGTGAGAGAGTGTGGGCGAGAGAGAGAGAGTGGGCAAGAGTGAGTGGGTGAGAGAGAGTGTGGGCGAGAGAGAGACTGGGCGAAAGATTGGGTGAGAGAGAATGGGCGAGAGAGAGAAAGAGTGGTAAAGAGAGATCGTGGGCGAGACAGAGGGTGGGTGAAAGTGAGAGTGAGTGGGCGAGAGAGAGTGTGGGTGAGAGTGAGAGAGTGGGCGAGAGAGAGTGGGCAAGAGAGAGTGTGGGCGAGGCAGAGAGTGGTTGAGAGTGAGACTGGGCGAGAGTGAGAGAGTGGGCGAGAGAGAGAGTGGGTGAGAGTGAGACTGGGCGAGAGTGAGTGAGTGGGCGAGAGAGAAATTGGGAGATAGTGAGAGAGTGGGCGTGAGAGAGTGGGTGAGAGTGAGAGAGTGGGCGAGAGAGAGAGTGGGCGAGAGAGAGTGGACGAGAGTGTGAGTGGGCGAGAGAGAGTGGACGAGAGAGAGAATGGGCGAGAGTGAGACTGGGCGAGAGTGAGTGAGTGGGCGTGAGAGAGTGGGCAAGAGAGAGTGTGGGCGAGAGAGAGACTGGGCGAAAGATTGGGTGAGAGAGAATGGGCGAGAGAGAGAAAGAGTGGTAAAGAGAGATCGTGGGCGAGACAGAGGGTGGGTGAAAGTGAGAGTGAGTGGGCGAGAGAGAGTGTGGGCGAGAGTGAGTGAGGGGACAGAGGGAGAGTGGGCGAGAAAGAGAGTGAGCGAGAGGGCGTGTGGGCGAGAGAGAGACAGGGCGAAAGAGAGATTGTGTGAGAGACAGTGGGTGAGAGAGAGAAAGAGTGGGTGAAAGAGAGTGGGCGAGAGAGAGAGTGTGGGTGAGAGTGAGAGGGGGAAGAGGGACCTAGTGGGCGAGAGAGAGTGGGCGAGAGAGAGAGTGGGCGAGAGTGAGAGAGTGGGAGAAAGAGAGTCGGCGAGAGAGAGTGTTGGCGAGAGAGAGTGGGCAAGAGTGAGAGATTGGGCGAGAGAGAGAGTGTGGGTGAGAGTGAGGGGGGAAGAGGGACATAGTGGGCGAGTGAGTGAGTGGGAGAGAGAGAGGGTTGGCAAGATAGAGTGGGTGAGAGTGAGACTGAGCGAGAGTGAGAGAGTTGGCGAGAGAGAGAGTGGGAGAGAGTGAGAGAGTGCTCGAGAGAGAGTGGGCGAGAGAGTGTGGGCGAAAGAGAGTGTGGGCAAGACAGAGAGGGGGTGAGAGTGAGGCTGGGCGAGAGTGAGTGAGTGGGCGAGAGAGAGAGTGGGAGAAAGTGAGAGATGGGCGATACAGAGAGTGGGCGAGAGAGAGAGTGGGCGAGAGAGAGAGAGTTGGATAGAGGAAGAGAGTGGGCGAGAGAGCCAGTGGGCGAGAGAGAGAGTGGGTGAGATAGAGAGTGGGTGAGAGTGAGACTGGACCAAAGAGAGAGTGGGTGAGAAAGAGTGGGCGAAAGTGTGACTGGGCGAGAGTGAGAGAGTGGGCGAGACAGAGAGTGGGAGAGAGTGAGAGAGTGGGCAAGAGAGAGAGTGGGAATGAGTGAGAGAGTGGGAAAGAGTGAGAGAGTGGGCGAGAGAGAGAGTGGGAGAGAGTGAGAGAGTCGGCGCGAGAGAGAGTGCGAGAGAGTGAAGAGTGGATGAGAGACAGTGGGCGAGAGAGAATGTGGGCGAGAGAGTGTGGGCGAGAGACAGTGTGGGCAAGACAGAGAGTGGGTGAGAGTGAGACTGGGCGAGATTGAGTGAGTGGGCGATACAGAGAGTGGGCGACAGGGAGACTGGTGGAGAGTGAGAGCGTGGGTGAGAGAGAGAGTGGGCGAGAGTGAGAGAGTGGGCGAGAGAGAGTGGGAGAGAGTGAGAGAGGGGGCGAGAGAGAGAATCGGCGAGAGAGAGAGTAGGAGAGAGTAAGGGAGTGGGCGAGAGTGAGTGTGGGTGAGAGAGAGTGTTGGCCAGAGAGAGAGTGGGCGAGAGTGATAGTGTGGGTGAGAGAGAGATCGGGCGAGAGAGAGAGTGGGCGAGAGAGAGGTTTGGCAAGATAGAGTGTGGGTGAGACAGAGAGTGGGTCAGAGTGAGACTGGGCCAAAGAGAGAGTGGGTGAGAGAGAGTGGGCGAGAGTGTGACTGGGCGAGAGTGAGAGACTGGGCAAGACAGAAAGTGGGAGAGAGTGAGAGTGGGCGAGAGAGAGTGGGCGAGAGAGAGAGTGGGCGAGAAGGAAAGAGTGGGAGAGAGTCCAAGTGTGGGTGAGAGAGAGAGAATGGGCGAGAGAGAGTGTGGGTGTGAGAAAGTGGGTCAGAGTGAGACTGGGCGAGAGTGAGAGAGTGGGTGAGGGAGAGAGAATGGGCGAGAGAGAGAGTAGGCGAAAGAGAGTGTGGGCGAGAGAGAGTAGGCGAGAGAGAGTGGGCGAGAGAGAATGGGCGAGAGAGAGAATGGGCAAACGAGAGTGTGGGTGAGAGAGAGTGTGGGCGAGAGAGAGTGGGTCAGAGTTAGACTGGGCGAGAGTGAGAAAGTCGGCGAGAGAGAATGGGAGAGAGAGAGTGTGGGCGAGAGAGAGTGGGCGTGAGAGAGTGTGGGCAGGAGAGAGTGTGGGCAGGAGAGAGTGTGGGCGATAGAGAGTGGGTCAGAGAGAGAGTGGTTGAGAGTTAGAGAGTGATCGAGAGAGAGAGTGGGCGAGCGAGAGAGTGGGCGAGAATGAGAGAGTGGGCACGAGAGAGAGTGGGCGAGAGAGAGAGTAGGAGAGAGGAAGAGAGTGGGCGAGAGAGTGTGTGGGTGAGAGAGAGTGTTGGCCAGAAGGAGAGTGGGCAAGAGTGATAGAGTGGGTGAGAGAGAGAGAGAGCGGGCGAGAGAGAGAGTGGGCGAGATAGAGTGTGGGAGAGACAGAGAGTGGGTCAGAGGGAGACTGGGCCAAAGAGAGAGTGGGTGAGAGAGAGTGAGACTGGGCGAGAGTGAGAGAGTGGGCGAGAGAGAGTGGGAGAGAGTGAGAGAGTGGGCGAGAGAGAGAGTGGGCGAGAGAGAGTGGACGAGAGTGTGAAAGAGTGGGAGAGAGAGAGTGAGAGAGTGAGAGAGTAGGTGTGAGAGAGTGTGGGCGAGAGAGAGACTGGGCGAAAGATTGGGTGAGAGAGAATGGGCGAGAGAGAGAAAGAGTGGTAAAGAGAGATTGTGGGCGAGACAGAGGGTGGGTGAGAGTGAGAGAGTGGGCGAGAGAGAGTGGGCAAGAGAGAGTGTGGGCGAGGCAGAGTGGTTGAGAGTGAGACTGGGCGAGAGTGAGAGAGTGGGCGAGAGAGCGAGTGGGTGAGAGTGAGACTGGGCGAGAGTGAGTGAGTGGGCGAGAGGGAGATTGGGAGATAGTGAGAGAGTGGGCGTGAGAGAGTGGGTGAGAGAGAGTGGGTGAGAGATAGTGAAGGTGAGAGAGAGAGTGGGCGAGAGAGAGTGGGTGAGAGAGTGAAGGCGAAAGAAAGAGTGTGCGATAGAGAAAGAGTAGGCGAGAGATAGAGTGGGCGAGAGAAAGAGTGGGAGTGAGAGAGTGGGGGTAGACAGAGTGGGCGAGAGAGAGTGTGGGCGAGAGTGAGTGAGGGGACAGAGGGAGAGTGGGCGAGAAAGAGAGTGGCGAGAGGGCGTGTGGGCGAGAGAGAGACAGGGCGAAAGAGAGATTGTGTGAGAGAGAGTGGGTGAGAGAGAGAAAGAGTGGGTGAAAGAGAGTGGGCGAGAGAGAGAGTGTGGGTGAGAGTGAGAGGGGGAAGAGGGACCTAGTGGGCGAGAGAGAGAGTGGGCGAGAGAGAGAGTGGGCGAGAGTGAGTGAGGGGACAGAGGGAGAGTGGGCGAGAAAGAGAGTGGCGAGAGGGCGTGTGGGCGAGAGAGAGACAGGGCGAAAGAGAGATTGTGTGAGAGAGAGTGGGTGAGAGAGAGAAAGAGTGGGTGAAAGAGAGTGGGCGAGAGAGAGAGTGTGGGTGAGAGTGAGAGGGGGAAGAGGGACCTAGTGGGCGAGAGAGAGAGTGGGCGAGAGAGAGAGTGGGCGAGAGTGAGAGAGTGGGAGAAAGAGAGTCGGCGAGAGAGAGTGTTGGGGAGAGAGAGTGGGCAAGAGTGAGAGATTTGGCGAGATAGAGAGTGTGGGTGAGAGTGAGGGGGTGAAGAGGGACATAGTGGGCGGGTGAGAGAGTGGGAGAGAGAGAGGGTTGGCAAGATAGAGTGGGTGAGAGTGAGACTGAGCGAGAGTGAGAGAGTGGGCGAGAGAGAGAGTGGGAGAGAGTGAGAGAGTGGTCGAGAGAGAGTGGGCGAGAGAGTGTGGGCGAGAGAGAGTGTGCGCAAGACAGAGAGGGGGTGAGAGTGAAGCTGGGCGAGAGTGAGTGAGTGGGCGAGAGAGAGAGTGGGAGAGAGTGAGAGATGGGCGAGACGGAGAGTGGGCGAATGAGTGGGCGAGAGAGAGAGAGAGAGTTGGAGAGAGGACGAGAGGGGGCGAGAGAGAGAGTGGGCGAGAGAGAGAGTGGGTGAGACAGAGAGTGCGTGAGAGTGAGACTGGATCAAAGAGAGAGTGGGTGAGAGAGAGTGGGCGAGACTGTGACTGGGCGAGAGCGAGAGTGAGAGTGGGCGAGACAGAGAGTGGGAGAGAGTGAGAGAGTGGGCAAGAGAGAGAGTGGGAATGAGTGAGAGAGTCGGAATGAGTGAGAGAGTGGGAAAGAGTGAGGGAGTGGGCGAGAGAGAGAGTGGGAGAGAGTGAGAGAGTCGGCGTGAGAGAGAGTGGGAGAGAGTGAAGAGTGGATGAGAGACAGTGGGCGAGAGAGAATGTGGGCGAGAGAGTGTGGGCGAGAGACAGTGTGGGCAAGACAGAGAGTGGGTGAGAGTGAGACTGGGCGAGATTGAGGGTTGGCGAGAGAGTGTGGGAAAGAGTGAGAGAGGGGGCGAGAGAGAGAATCGGTGAGAGAGAGAGTAGGAGAGAGTAAGGGAGTGGGCGATGGAGAGTGTGGGTGAGCGGGCGAGAGAGAGAGTGGGCGAGAGAGAGGTTTGGCGAGATAGAGTGTGGGTGAGACAGAGAGTGGGTCAGAGTGAGACTGGGCCAAAGAGAGAGTGGGTGAGAGAGAGAGTGGGCGAGAGTGTGACTGGTCGAGAGTTAGAGACTGGGCAAGACAGAGTGGGAGAGAGTGAGAGAGTGAGCGAGAGAGAGTGGGCGAGAGAGAGAGTGGGCGAGAAGGAGAGAGTGTGAGAGAGTGCAAGTGTGGGTGAGAGAGAGAATGGGCGAGAGAGAGTGTGGGTGAGAGAGAGTGGGTCAGAGTGAGACTGGGTGAGAGTGCAAGAGTGGGTGAGAGAGAGAGAATGGGCGAGAGAGAGTAGGCGAGAGAGAGTGTGGGCGAGAGAGAGTAGGCGAGAGAGAGTGTGGGTGAGAGAGAGTGGGTCAGAGTGAGACTGGGCGAGAGTGCGAGAGTGGGTGAGAGAGAGAGAATGGGCGAGAGAGAGAGTAGGAGAGAGTAAGAGAGTGGGCGAGAGAGAGTGTGGGTGAGAGAGAGTGTTGGCCAAAGAGAAAGTGTGGGCGAGAGTGATGGAGTGGGTGAGAGAGAGAGCGCGGGAGAGAGAGAGAGAGTGGGCGAGATAGAGTGTGGGTGAGACAGAGAGTGGGTCAGAGTGAGACTGGGCCAAAGAGAGAGTGTGTGAGAGAGAGTGGGCGAGAGTGTGACTGGGTGAGAATGCGAGTGTGGGCGAGAGAGAGAGTGGGATAGAGTGAGAGTGTGGGCGAGAGAGAGAGTGGGATAGAGTGAGAGTGTGTGCCAGAGAGAGAGAATGGGCGAGAGAGAGTGTGGGCGAGAGTGAGTGTGGGCGAGAGAGAGTGGGCGAGTGTGAGAGAATGGGCGAGAGAGAGTGTGGTCGTGAGAGAGTGTGGGTGAGAGAGAGAGTGTGGGCGAGACAGAGCTTGCGAGAGAGAGAGAGTGGGCGAGAGAGAGAGAGTGTTTGAGAGAGAGAGTGGGTGAGAGAGGGAGAGTGGGCGAGAGAGAGAGAGTGGGCGAGAGAGAATGGGTGAGAGTGAAAATGGGCCAAAGAAAGAGTGGGTGAGAGAGAGTGGGCGAGAGTGTGAGTGGGCGAGAGAGAGTGGACAAGAGAGAGAATGGGCGAGAGAGAGTGTAGGCGAAAGTGAGACTGGGCGAAAGGTAGAGAGTGGGCTTGAGAGAGTGTGGGCGAGTGAAAGAGTGGGAGAGAGAGAGTGAGAGAGTGAGAGAGTAGGTGCGAAAGAGTGTGGGCGAGAGAGAGAGAGTGGGCAAGTGGGAGTGGCTGAGAGAGAGTGTGGGCGAGAGAGAGAGGGCGGGAGAGAGAGTGGGCAGGAGAGAGAGTGGGTGAGAGAGAGAGTGGGCGAGAGAGATAGTGGGCGAGGGAGAGTAGGCGGGCCAGAGTGTGGGCAAGAAGGAGAGCGGGTGGGAAAGAGAGTGGACGAGAGAGAGAGAAGGCGAGAGAGAGTGTGTGCGAGAGAGAGAGTGGGCTGGAGAGAGAGGGGGTGAGAGAGAGAGTGGGCGAGAGAGATAGTGGGCGAGGGAGAGTAGGCGGGCCAGAGTGTGGGCAAGAGAGAGAGTGGGTGAGAGAGATAGTGGGTGAGGGAGAGTAGGCGGGAGAGAGTGTGAGCAAGAAAGAGAGTGGGTGAGAAAGAGAGTGGGCGAGAGAGAGAGAAGGCGAGAGAGAGTGTGTGCGAGAGAGAGAGTGGGCGAGAGAGAATGAGTGGGCAAGAGAGAGAGTGGGTTAGAGAGAAAGTGAGCGAGAGAGAGATAGCGGGCGGGAGAGAGAGTGGGCGAGAGAGATAGTGGGCGAGGGAGAGTAGGCGGGAGAGAGTGTGAGCAAGAAAGAGAGTGGGTGAGAAAGAGAGTGGGCGAGAGAGAGAGAGGGCGAGAGAGAGTGTGTGCGAGAGAGAGAGTGGGCGAGAGAGAGAGTGAGTGGGCGAGAGAGAGAGTGGGCGAGAGAGAGAGTGGGCGAGAGAGATAGTGGGCGAGAGAGAGTGGGCGAGAGAGAGTGTGTGAGAGAGAGAGAGTGGGTGAGAGAGAGAGTGGTTGAGAGTGAAACTGGGCCAAAGAAAGAGTGGGTGAGAGAGAGTGGGCGAGAGTGTGAGTGGGCGAGAGAGAGTGGACGAGAGAGAGAATGGGCGAGAGAGAGTGTGGGCGAGAGTGAGACTGGGCGAAAGATAGAGAGTGAGCGAGAGAGAGAGTGGGCGAGCGAAAGAGTGAGAGAGAGAGAGAGTGAGAGAGTGAGAGAGAAGGTGTGAGAGAGTGTGGGCGAGAGAGAGAGAGTGGGCAAGAGTGAGTGGGTGAGAGAGAGTGTGGGCGAGAGAGAGACTGGGCGAAAGATTGGGTGAGAGAGAATGGGCGAGAGAGAGAAAGAGTGGTAAAGAGAGATCGTGGGCGAGACAGAGGGTGGGTGAAAGTGAGAGTGAGTGGGCGAGAGAGATTGTGGGTGAGAGTGAGAGAGTGGGCGAGAGAGAGTGGGCAAGAGAGAGTGTGGGCGAGGCAGAGAGTGGTTGAGAGTGAGACTGCGCGAGAGTGAGAGAGTGGGCGAGAGAGAGTGTGGGCGAGAGTGAGACTGGGCGAAAGATAGAGAGTGAGCGAGAGAGAGAGTGGGCGAGCGAAAGAGTGAGAGAGAGAGAGAGTGAGAGAGTGAGAGAGAAGGTGTGAGAGAGTGTGGGCGAGAGAGAGAGAGTGGGCAAGAGTGAGTGGGTGAGAGAGAGTGTGGGCGAGAGAGAGACTGGGCGAAAGATTGTGTGAGAGAGAATGGGCGAGAGAGAGAAAGAGTGGTAAAGAGAGATCGTGGGCGAGACAGAGGGTGGGTGAAAGTGAGAGTGAGTGGGCGAGAGAGATTGTGGGTGAGAGTGAGAGAGTGGGCGAGAGAGAGTGGGCAAGAGAGAGTGTGGGCGAGGCAGAGAGTGGTTGAGAGTGAGACTGCGCGAGAGTGAGAGAGTGGGCGAGAGAGAGAGTGGGTGAGAGTGAGACTGGGCGAGAGTGAGTGAGTGGGCGAGAGAGAAATTGGGAGATAGTGAGAGAGTGGGCGTGAGAGAGTGGGTGAGAGAGAGTGGGTGAGAGAGTGAAGGCGAAAGAAAGAGTGTGCGATAGAGAAGGAGTAGGTGAGAGATAGAGTGGGCAAGAGAAAGAGTGGGAGTAAGAGAGTGGGGGTGAGACAGAGTGGGCGAGAGAGAGTGTGGGCGAGAGTGAGTGAGGGGACAGAGGGAGAGTGGGCGAGAAAGAGAGTGGGCGAGAGGGCGTGTGGGCGAGAGAGAGACAGGGCGAAAGAGAGATTGTGTGAGAGACAGTGGGTGAGAGAGAGAAAGAGTGGGTGAAAGAGAGTGGGCGAGAGAGAGAGTGTGGGTGAGAGTGAGAGGGGGAAGAGGGACCTAGTGGGCGAGAGAGAGTGTGGGCGAGAGTGAGAGAGTGGGAGAAAGAGAGTCGGCGAGAGAGAGTGTTGGCGAGAGAGAGTGGGTCTGAGAGAGCGATTGGGCGAGAGAGAGAGTGTGGGTGAGAGTGAGGGGGGGAAGAGGGACATAGTGGGCGAGTGAGTGAGTGGGAGAGAGAGAGGGTTGGCAAGATAGAGTGGGTGAGAGTGAGACTGAGCGAGAGTGAGAGAGTGGGCGAGAGAGAGTGGGCGAGAGAGAGTGTGCGAGAGAGAGAGTGGGCGAGAGTGAGAGAGTGGGCGAGAGAGAGAGTGGGAGAGAGTGAGAGAGTGGTCGAGAGAGAGTGGGCGAGAGAGTGTGGGCGAGAGAGAGTGTGGGCAAGACAGAGAGGGGGTGAGAGTGAGGCTGGGCGAGAGTGAGTGAGTGGGCGAGAGAGAGAGTGGGAGAAAGTGAGAGATGGGCGATACAGAGAGTGGGCGAGAGAGAGAGTGGGCGAGAGAGAGAGAGTTGGAGAGAGGAAGAGAGTGGGCGAGAGAGAGAGAGTGGGCGAGAGAGAGAGTGGGTGAGAGTGAGATTGGACCAAAGAGAGAGTGGGTGAGAAAGAGTGGGCGAAAGTGTGACTGGGCGAGAGTGTGAGAGTGGGCGAGACAGAGAGTGGGAGAGAGTGGGCAAGAGAGAGAGTGGGAATGAGTGAGAGAGTGGGAATGAGTGAGAGAGTGGGAAAGAGTGAGAGAGTGGGCGAGAGAGAGAGTGGGAGAGAGTGAGAGAGTCGGCGCGAGAGAGAGTGGTAGAGAGTGAAGAGTGGATGAGAGACAGTGGGCGAGAGAGAATGTGGGCGAGAGAGTGTGGGCGAGAGACAGTGTGGGCAAGACAGAGAGTGGGTGAGAGTGAGACTGGGCGAGATTGAGTGAGTGGGCGATACAGAGAGTGGGCGACAGGGAGACTGGTGGAGAGTGAGAGCGTGGGTGAGAGAGAGAGTGGGCGAGAGTGAGAGAGTGAGCGATAGAGAGTGGGAGAGAGTGAGAGAGTGGGCGAGAGAGAGTGGGCGAGAGAGAATCGACGAGAGTGTGAAAGAGTGGGAGAGAGAGAGTGAGAGAGTGAGAGAGTAGGTGTGAGAGAGTGTGGGCGAGGGAGAGACTGGGCGAAAGATTGGGTGAGAGAGAATGGGCGAGAGAGAGAAAGAGTGGTAAAGAGAGATTGCGGGCGAGACAGAGGGTGGGTGAGAGTGAGAGAGTGGGCGAGAGAGAGTGGGCAAGAGAGAGTGTGGGCGAGGCAGAGAGTGGTTGAGAGTGAGACTGGGCGAGAGTGAGAGAGTTGGCGAGAGAGCGAGTGGGTGAGAGTGAGACTGGGCGAGAGTGAGTGAGTGGGCGAGAGGGAGATTGGGAGATAGTGAGAGAGTGGGCGTGAGAGAGTGGGTGAGAGAGAGTGGGTGAGAGATAGTGAAGGCGAGAGAGAGAGTGGGCGAGAGAGAGTGGGTGAGAGAGTGAAGGTGAAAGAAAGAGTGTGCGATAGAGAAAGAGTAGGCGAGAGATAGAGTGGGCGAGAGAAAGAGTGGGAGTGAGAGAGTGGGGGTGAGACAGAGTGGGCGAGAGAGAGTGTGGGCGAGAGTGAGTGAGGGGACAGAGGGAGAGTGGGCGAGAAAGAGAGTGGCGAGAGGGCGTGTGGGCGAGAGAGAGACAGGGCGAAAGAGAGATTGTGTGAGAGAGAGTGGGTGAGAGAGAGAAAGAGTGGGTGAAAGAGAGTGGGCGAGAGAGAGAGTGTGGGTGAGAGTGAGAGGGGGAAGAGGGACCTAGTGGGCGTGAGAGAGAGTGGGCGAGAGAGAGAGTGGGCGAGAGTGAGAGAGTGGGAGAAAGAGAGTCGGCGAGAGAGAGTGTTGGGGAGAGAGAGTGGGCAAGAGTGAGAGATTGGGCGAGAGAGAGAGTGTGGGTGAGAGTGAGGGGGGGAAGAGGGACATAGTGGGCGGGTGAGAGAGTGGGAGAGAGAGAGGGTTGGCAAGATAGAGTGGGTGAGAGTGAGACTGAGCGAGAGTGAGAGAGTGGGCGAGAGAGAGAGTGGGAGAGAGTGAGAGAGTGGTCGAGAGAGAGTGGGCGAGAGAGAGTGGGCGAGAGAGAGTGTGCGCAAGACTGAGAGGGGGTGAGAGTGAGTCTGGGCGAGAGTGAGTGAGTGGGCGAGAGAGAGAGTGGGAGAGAGTGAGAGATGGGCGAGACAGAGAGTGGGCGAGTGAGTGGGCGAGAGAGAGAGAGAGAGAGTTGGAGAGAGGACGAGAGGGGGCGAGAGAGAGAGTGGGCGAGAGAGAGAGTGGGTGAGACAGAGAGTGGGTGAGAGTGAGACTGGACCAAAGAGAGAGTGGGTGAGAGAGAGTGGGCGAGAGTGTGACTGGGCGAGAGTGAGAGAGTGGGCGAGACAGAGAGTGGGAGAGAGTGAGAGAGTGGACAAGAGAGAGAGTGGGAATGAGTGAGAGAGTGGGAATGAGTGAGAGAGTGGGAAAGAGTGAGAGTGTGGGCGAGAGAGAGAGTGGGAGAGAGTGAGAGAGTCGGCGTGAGAGAGAGTGGGAGAGAGTGAAGAGTGGATGAGAGACAGTGGGCGAGAGAGAATGTGGGCGAGAGAGTGTGGGCGAGAGACAGTGTGGGCAAGACAGAGAGTGGGTGAGAGTGAGACTGGGCGAGATTGAGTGAGTGGGCGATACAGAGAGTGGGCGACAGGGAGACTGGTGGAGAGTGAGAGCGTGGGTGAGAGAGAGAGTGGGCGAGAGTGAGAGAGTGGGCGAGAGAGAGAGTGGCTGAGAGTGAGATAGTGGGCGAGAGAGTGTGGGAAAGAGTGAGAGAGGGGGCGAGAGAGAGAATCGGTGAGAGAGAGAGTAGGAGAGAGAAAGGGAGTGGGCGATGGAGAGTGTGGGTGAGAGAGAGTGTTGGCCAGAGAGAGAGTGGGCGAGAGTGATAGAGTGGGTGAGAGAGAGAGAGCGGGCGAGAGAGAGAGTGGGCGAGAGAGAGGTTTGGCGAGATTGAGTGTGGGTGAAACAGAGAGTGGGTCAGAGTGAGACTGGGCCAAATAGAGAGTGGGTGAGAGAGAGAGTGGGCGAGAGTGTGACTGGTCGAGAGTTAGAGACTGGGCAAGACAGAGTGGGAGAGAGTGAGAGAGTGGGCGAGAGAGAGTGGGCGAGAGAGAGAGTGGGCGAGAAGGAGAGAGTGTGAGAGAGTGCAAGTGTGGGTGAGAGAGAGAATGGGCGAGAGAGAGTGTGGGTGAGAGAGAGTGGGTCAGAGTGAGACTGGGCGAGAGTGCGAGAGTGGGTGAGAGAGAGAGAATGGGCGAGAGAGAGAGTAGGCGAGAGAGAGTGTGGGCGAGAGAGAGTAGGCGAGAGAGAGTGTGGGTGAGAGAGAGTGGGTCAGAGTGAGACTGGGCGAGAGTGCGAGAGTGGGTGAGAGAGAGAGAATGGGCGAGAGAGAGAGTAGGAGAGAGTAAGAGAGTGGGCGAGAGAGATTGTGTGTGAGAGAGAGTGTTGGCCAAAGAGAGAGTGTGGGCGAGAGTGATGGAGTGGGTGAGAGAGAGAGCGCGGGAGAGAGAGAGAGAGTGGGCGAGATAGAGTGTGGGTGAGACAGAGAGTGGGTCAGAGTGAGACTGGGCCAAAGAGAGAGTGTGTGAGATAGAGTGGGCGAGAGTGTGACTGGGCGAGAGTGCGAGTGTGGGAGAGAGAGAGAGTGGGATAGAGTGAGAGTGTGGGCGAGAGAGAGAGAGTGGGATAGAGTGAGAGTGTGGGCGAGAGAGAGAGTGGGATAGAGTGAGAGTGTGGGCCAGAGAGAGAGAATGGGCGAGAGAGAGTGTGGGCGAGAGTGAGTGTGGGCGAGAGAGAGTGGGCGAGTGTGAGAGAATGGGCGAGAGAGAGAGAGTGGGCGTGAGAGAGTGTGGGTGAGAGAGAGAGTGTGGGCGAGACAGAGCTTGCGAGAGAGAGAGAGTGGGCGAGAGAGAGAGAGTGGGTGAGAGAGAGAGTGGGTGAGAGAGGGAGAGTGGGTGAGAGAGAGAGAGAGTGGGTGAGAGAGAAAGAGTGGGTGAGAGAGAGAGAGTGGGCGAGAGAGAGAGTGGGTGAGAGAGAGAGTGGGCGAGAGAGAGAGAGTGGGCGAGAGAGAACGGGCAAGAGAGAGAGAGTGGGTGAGAGAGAGAGAGTGGGCGAGAGAGAATGGGTGAGAGTGAAACTGGGCCAAAGAAAGAGTGGGTGAGAGAGAGTGGGCGAGAGTGTGAGTGGGCGGGAGAGAGTGGACAAGAGAGAGAATGGGCGAGAGAGAGTGTAGGCGAAAGTGAGACTGGGCGAAAGGTAGAGAGTGGGCGAGAGAGAGTGTGGGCGAGCGAAAGAGTGGGAGAGAGAGAGTGAGAGAGTGAGAGAGTAGGAGCGAAAGAGTGTGGGCGAGAGAGAGAGAGTGGGCAAGTGGGAGTGGGTGAGAGAGAGTGTGGGCGAGAGAGAGAGGGCGGGAGAGAGAGTGGGCAGGAGAGAGAGTGGGTGAGAGAGAGAGTGGGCGAGAGAGATAGTGGGCGAGGGAGAGTAGGCGGGCCAGAGTGTGGGCAAGAAAGAGAGTGGGTGAGAAAGAGAGTGGGCGAGAGAGAGAGAAGGCGAGAGAGAGTGTGTGCGAGAGAGAGAGTGGGCGAGAGAGAGAGTGAGCGAGAGAGAGAAAGCGGGCGGGAGAGAGAGTGGGCGAGAGAGATAGTGGGCGAGGGAGAGTAGGCGGGAGAGAGTGTGAGCAAGAAAGGGAGTGGGTGAGAAAGAGAGTGGGCGAGAGAGAGAGAGGGCGAGAGAGTGTGTGCGAGAGAGAGAGTGGGCGAGAGAGAGAGTGTGCGAGAGAGAGAGTGGGCGAGAGAGATAGTGGGCGAGAGAGAGTGGGCGTGAGAGAGTGTGTGTGATAGAGAGAGAGTGGGTGAGAGAGAGAGTGGTTGAGAGTGAAACTGGGCCAAAGAAAGAGTGGGTGAGAGAGAGTGGGCGAGAGTGTGAGTGGGCGAGAGAGAGTGGACGAGAGAGAGAATGGGCGAGAGAGAGTGTGGGCGAAAGTGAGACTGGGCGAAAGATAGAGAGTGGGCGAGAAAGAGAGTGGGCGAGCGAAAGAGTGGGAGAGAGAGAGTGAGAGAGTGAGAGAGTAGGTGTGAGAGAGTGTGGGCGAGAGAGAGAGTGGGCAAGAGTGAGTGGGTGAGAGAGAGTGTGGGCAAGAGAGAGTGGGCGGGAGAGAGAGTGGGCAGGAGGGAGAGTGCGTGAGAGAGAGAGTGGGCGAGAGAGAGAGTGGGCGAGAGAGAGAGATTGGGTGAGAGAGAGAGAGTGGGTGAGAGAGGGAGAGTGGGCGAGAGAGAGTGGGTGAGAGAGAGAGAGAGTGGGTGAGAGAGAAAGAGTGGGTGAGAGAGAGAGTGGGCGAGAGAGAGTGTGGGTGAGAGAGAGAGTGGGCGAGAGAGAGAGAGTGGGCGAGAGAGAGCGGGCAAGAGAGAGAGAGAGAGGGTGAGAGAGAGAGAGTGGGCGAGAGAGAATGGGTGAGAGTGAAACTGGGCCAAAGAAAGAGTGGGTGAGAGAGAGTGGGCGGGAGTGTGAGTGGGCGAGAGAGAGTGGACAAGAGAGAAAATGGGCGAGAGAGAGTGTAGGCGAAAGTGAGACTGGGCGAAAGGTAGAGAGTGGGTGAGAGAGAGTGTGGGCGAGCGAAAGAGTGGGAGAGAGAGAGTGAGAGAGGGAGAGAGTAGGTGCGAAAGAGTGTGGGCGAGAGAGAGAGTGGGCAAGAGGGAGTGGGTGAGAGAGAGTGTGGGCTAGAGAGAGAGGGCGGGAGAGAGAGTGGGCAGGAAAGAGAGTTGGTGAGAGAGAGAGTGGGCGAGAGAGATAGTGGGCGAGGGAGAGTAGGCGGGAGAGAGTGTGGGCAAGAGAGAGAGTGGGTGAGAGAGAGAGTGGGCGAGAGAGAGAGAGTGGGCAAGAGAGAGAGTGGGTTAGAGAGAGAGTGAGCGAGAGAGAGAAAGCGGGCGAGAGAGAGAGTGGGCGAGAGAGATAGTGGGCGAGGGAGAGTAGGCGGGAGAGAGTGAGAGCAAGAAAGAGAGTGGGTGAGAAAGAGAGAGGGCGAGAGAGAGTGTGTGCGAGAGAGAGTGGGCGAGGGAGAGAGACTGGGCGAGAGAGAGAGTGGGCGAGAGAGAGAGTGGGCGAGAGAGATAGTGGGCGAGGGAGAGTAGGCGGTAGAGAGAGTGAGCAAGAAAGAGAGTGGGTGAGAGAGAGAGAGGGCGAGAGAGAGTGTGTGCGAGAGAGAGAGTGGGCGAGAGAGAGAGTGGGCGAGAGAGAGAGTGGGCGAGAGAGAGTGGGCAAGAGAGAGTGTGTGTGAGAGAGAGAGTGGGTGAGAGAGAGAGAGTGGGTGAGAGAGAGAGTGGTTGAGAGTGAAACTGGGCCAAAGAAAGAGTGGGTGAGAGAGAGTGGGCGAGAGTGTGAGTGGGCGAGAGAGAGTGGACTAGAGAGAGAATGGGCGAGAGAGAGTGTGGGCGAAAGTGAGACTCGGCGAAAGATAGAGAGTGGGCGAGAAAGAGAATGGGAGAGCGAAAGAGTGGGAAAGAGAGAGTGAGAGAGTGAGAGAGTCGGTGTGAGAGAGTGTGGGCAAGAGAGAGAGAGTGGGCAAGAGGGAGTGGGTGAGAGAGAGTATGGGCGAGAGAGAGTAGGCGGGAGAGAGAGTGGGCAGGAGAGAGAGTGGGTGAGAGAGAGAGTGGGCGAAAGAGAGAGTGAGTGAGAGAGAGAGTGGGCGAGAGAGAGAGAGTGGGCAAGAGAGAGAGTGGGTTAGAAAGAGAGTGAGCGAGAGAGAAAAAGCGGGCGAGAGAGAGAGTGGGCGAGAGAGATAGTGGGCGAGAGAGATAGTGGGCGAGAGAGTGGGCGAGAGAGTGTGTGAGAGAGAGAGTGGGCGAGAGAGAGAGAGTGGGCGAGAGAGATAGTGGGCGAGAGAGAGTGTGTGAGAGAGAGAGATTGGGCGAGAGAGAGAGTGCGCGAGAGAGAGAGTGAGTGGGCGACAGAGAGAGTGTGGGTGAGAGTGAGAGGGGGGAAGAGGGACATAGTGGGCGAGAGAGAGAGTGGGCGAGAGAGAGTGGGCGAGAGTGAGAGAGTGGGTGAGAGAGAGTGGGCGAGAGAGAGAGAGTGGGAGAGAGTGGGAGAGTGGGTGAGAGAGAGTGGGCGAGAGAGAGAGTGGGCGAGAGAGAGAGTGAGTGGGCGAGAGAGAGAGTGTGGGTGAAAGTGAGAGGGGCAAGAGGGACATAGTGGGCGAGAGAGAGAGTGGGCGAGAGAGAGAGTGGGCGAGAGAGAGAGAGTGGGCGAGAGAGAGAATGGGCAAGAGAGAGTGGGCGAGAGAGAGCGTTGGCGAGAGAGAGTGGGCGAGAGTGAGAGAGTGGGAGAGAGAGTGGTCATGAGAGAGTGTTGGAGAGACAGAAAGTGGTTGAGAGAGAGAGTGGGCGAGAGAGATCGTGGGCGAGGGAGAGAGTGGGCGAGAGAGATCGTGGGCGAGAGAGAGTGGGCGAGAGTGAGAGAGTGGGTGAGAGAGAGTGGGCGAGAGAGAGAGAGTGGGAGAGAGTGGGAGAGTGGGTGAGAGAGAGTGGGCGAGAGAGAGAGTGGGCGAGAGAGAGAGTGAGTGGGCGAGAGAGAGAGTGTGGGTGAAAGTGAGAGGGGCAAGAGGGACATAGTGGGCGAGAGAGAGAGTGGGCGAGAGAGAGAGTGGGCGAGAGAGAGAGAGTGGGCGAGAGAGAGAATGGGCAAGAGAGAGTGGGCGAGAGAGAGCGTTGGCGAGAGAGAGTGGGCGAGAGTGAGAGAGTGGGAGAGAGAGTGGTCATGAGAGAGTGTTGGAGAGACAGAGAGTGGTTGAGAGAGAGAGTGGGCGAGAGAGATCGTGGGCGAGGGAGAGAGTGGGCGAGAGAGATCGTGGGCGAATGAAAGTAGGCGGGAGAGAGAGTGGGCAAGAGAGAGAGTGGGTGAGAGAGAGAGAGTGGGCAAGAGAGAGAGAGGGCGAGAGAGATAGTGGGCGAGGGAGAGTGTGTGCGAGAGAGAGAGGGCGGGAGAGAGGGTGGGCAAGAGAGAGAGTGGGTGAGAGGGAGAGTGAGCAAGAAAGAGAGTGGATGAGAGAGAGAGTGGGCGAGACAGAGAGAGTGGGCGAGAGAGATAGTGGGCGAGGGAGAGTGGACGGGAGAGAGAGTGAGCAAGAAAGAGAGTGGGTGAGAGAGAGAGCGGGCGAGAGAGAGAGAGTGGGCGAGAGAGAGAGCGGGAGAGAGAGAGAGTGGGCGAGAGAGAGTGGGCGAGAGAGAGATTGGGCGAGAGAGAGAGTGGGCGAGATAGAGTATGGGCGAGACAGAGAGTGGGTGAGAGTGAGATTGGACCAAAGAGAGAGTGGGTGAGAGAGAGTGGGCGAGAGTGTGACTGGGCGAGAGTGAGAGAGTGGGCGAGAGAGAGAGTGGGTGAGACAGAGAGTGGGTCAGTTTGAGACTGGACCAAAGAGAGTGTGGGTGAGAGAGAGTGTGCGAGAGTGTGACTGGGCGAGAGTGAGAGTGAGGGCGTGAGAGAGTGGGAGAGAGTGAGATTGTGGGCGAGAGAGAGAGAATGACCGAGAGAGTGTGGACAAGAGAGAGTTTGGGTGAGAGAGAGTGGGCTAGAGTGAGAGAATGGGTGAGAGAGAGTGGGCGAGAGAGAGTGTGGGTGAGAGACAGTGTGGGTGAGAGAGAGTGGCTGATAGTGAGACAGGGCCAGAGTGAGAGAGTGAGAGAATGGGTGAGAGAGAGCGTTGGCGAGAGAGAGTGGGCGAGAGTGTGAGAGTGGGAGAGAGAGTGGTCATGAGATAGTGTTGGAGAGACAGAGAGTGGGTGAGAGAGAGAGTGGGCGAGAGAGATCGTGGGCGATGGAGAGTGTGTCCGAGAGAGAGTGGTCGGGAGAGAGAGTGGGCAAGAGAGAGAGTGGGTGAGAGAGAGAGTGAGCAAGAAAGAGAGTGGGTGAGAGAGAGAGTGGGCGAGAGAGAGAGAGTGGGCGAGAGAGATAGTGGGCGAGGGAGAGTGGACGGGAGAGAGAGTGGGCGAGAGAGAGAGTGGGCGAGAGAGAGAGTGGGCGAGATAGAGTATGGGCGAGACAGAGAGTGGGTGAGAGTGAGATTGGACCAAAGAGAGAGTGGGTGAGAGAGAGTGTGGGCGAGAGAGAGAAAGAGTGGGCGAGAGAGAGAGAGGGCGAGAGAGAGTGGGCGAGAGAGAGAGAGGGCGAGAGAGTTTGTGCGAGAGAGAGAGAGTGGGCGAGAGAGAGAGAGCGGGCGAGAGAGCACGGGCGAGAGAGAGTGGGCGAGAGAGAGTGTGTGCGAGAGAGACAGAGTGGGCGAGAGAGAGAGAGTGGGCGAGAGAGAGTGGGTGAGTGAGAGAGAGTGGGTGAGAGAGAGAGAGTGGGCGAGAGAGAGAGTGGGTGAGAGAGAGAGTGAGCAAGAAAGAGAGTGGGTGAGAGAGAGAGTGGGCGAGAGAGAGAGAGTGGGCGAGAGAGATAGTGGGCGAGGGAGAGTGGACGGGAGAGAGAGTGGGCGAGAGAGAGAGTGGGCGAGAGAGAGAGTGGGCGTGAAAGAGTATGGGCGAGACAGAGAGTGGGTGAGATTGAGATTGGACCAAAGAGAGAGTGGGTGAGAGAGAGTGGGCGAGAGTGTGACTGGGCGAGAGTGAGAGAGTGGGCGAGAGAGAGATTGGGAGAGAGTGGGCAAGAGAAAGTGGACGAGAGAGAATGGGCGAGAGAGAGTGTGGGCGAGAGTGAGACTGGGCGAAAGAGAGAGTGGACGAGACAGAGAGTGTGTGAGCGAAAGTGTGAGAGAGTGAGAGAGTGAGAGAGTGGGTGAAAGATAGTGTGGCCAAGAGAGAGAGAGTGGGCAAGAGGGAGTGGGTGAGAGAGAGTATGGGCGAGAGAGAGACTGGGCGAAAGATTGGGTGAGAGAGAGTGGGCGAAAGAGAGAAAGAGTGGGCGAGAGAGAGAGAGGGCGAGAGAGAGTGGGCGAGAGAGAGAGAGGGCGAGAGAGTGTGTGCGAGAGAGAGAGAATGGGCGAGAGAGAGAGAGCGGGCGAGAGAGCACGGGCGAGAGAGAGTGGGCGAGAGAGAGTGTGCGAGAGAGACAGAGTGGGCGAGAGAGAGAGAGTGGGCGAGAGAGAGTGGGTGAGTGAGAGAGAGTGGGTGAGAGAGAGAGAGAGTGGGCGAGAGAGAGAGTGGGTGAGAGTGAAACTGGGCCAAAGAAAGTGTGTGTGAGAGAGAGTGGACGAGAGTGTGAGTGGGTGAGAGAGTGGGCGAAAGTGTGAGTTGGCGAGAGAGAGTGGACGAGAGAGAGAATGGGCCAGAGAGAGTGTGGGCGAAAGTGAGACTGGGCGAAATGTAGAGAGTGGGCGAGAGTGAGAGTGGGAGAGCGAAAGAGTGGGCGAGAGAGAGTGAGAGAGTGAGAGAGTAGGTGTCAGAGAGTGTGGGCGAGAGAGAGAGAGACTGGGCGAAAGATTGGGTGAGAGAGAGTGGGCGAGAGAGAGAAAGAGTGGGCGAGAGAGAGAGAGAGGGTGAGAGAGAGTGGGCGAGAGAGAGAGAGTGGGCGTGAGAGAGCGGGCGAGAGAGAGAGTGGGCGAGAGAGGGTGTGGGCGAGAGAGAGAGGGTGGGCGAGAGAGAGATGGTGGGCAAGAGAGAGTGTGTGAGAGAGAGAGTGGGCGAGAGAGAGAGTGGGTGTGAGAGTGTGGGCGAGAGAGAGAGTGGGAGAGATTGAGAGAGTGGGTGAGAGAGAGTGGGCTAGAGAGAGAGTGGGCGAGAGAGAGAGTGGGCGAGAGAGAGAGTGGGCGAGAGAGAGAGTGAGTGAGCGGGAGAGAGAGTGTGGGTGAGAGTGAGAGGGGCAAGAGGGACATAGTGGGCGAGAGAGATAGTGGACGAGAGAGAGAGTGGGCGAGAGAGAGAGAGTGGGCGAGAGAGAGAATGGGCAAGAGAGAGAGTGGGCGAGAGAGAGCGTTGGCGAGGGAGAGTAGGCGGGAGAGAGAGTGGTCATGAGAGAGTGTTGGAGAGACAGAGAGTGGTTGAGAGAGAGAGTGGGCGAGAGAGATCGTGGGCGAGGGAGAGAGTGGGCGAGAGAGATCGTGGGCGAGGGAGAGTAGGCGGGAGAGAGAGTGGGCAAGAGAGAGAGTGGGTGAGAGAGAGAGTGGGCAAGAGAGAGAGAGGGCGAGAGAGATAGTGGGCGAGGGAGAGTGTGTGCGAGAGAGAGAGGGCGGGAGAGAGTGGGCAAGAGAGAGTGGGTGAGAGAGAGAGTGAGCAAGAAAGAGAGTGGTTGAGAGAGAGAGTGGGCGAGACAGAGAGAGTGGGCGAGAGAGATAGTGGGCGAGGGAGAGTGGACGGGAGAGAGAGTGAGCAAGAAAGAGAGTGGGTGAGAGAGAGTGTGGGCGAGAGAGAGAGTGGGTGAGAGAGAGAGCCGGCGAGAGAGAGAGTGGGCGAGAGAGAGAGTGGGCGAGAGTGAGATTGGACCAAAGAGAGAGTGGGTGAGAGAGAGTGTGCGAGAGTGTGACTGGGCGATAGTGAGAGTGTGGGTGTGAGAGAGTGGGAGAGAGTGAGATTGTGGGCGAGAGAGAGAGAATGGCCGAGAGAGTGTGTATACGAGAGAGAGTTTGGGTGAGAGAGAGTGGGCTAGAGTGAGAGAATGTGTGAGAGAGAGTGGGCGAGAGAGAGTGTGGGTGAGAGAGAGTGTGGGTGAGAGAGAGTGGGTGAGACTGAGACTGGGCCAGAGTGAGAGAGTGAGAGAATGGGTGAGAGAGAGAGTGGGCGAGAGAGAGAGTGGGTGAGCGTAAAACTGGGCCAAAGAAAGACTGGGTGAGAGAGAGTGGGCGAGAGTGAGACTGGGCGAGAGTCAGTGAGTGGGTGAGACAGAGAGTGGGCGAGACAGAGAGTGGAAGAGAATGAGAGAGTGGGCGTGGGAGAGAGTGGACGAGAGAGAGAGAGAGTAGGAGAGAGTAAGAGAGTGGGCGAGAGAGAGTGTAGGTGAGAGAGAGTATTGACCAGAGAGTGAGTGGGCGAGAGTGAGAGAGGGCGAGAGAGTGTGTGCGAGAGAGAGAGAGTGGGCGAGAGAGAGAGAGCGGGCGAGAGAGCACGGGCGAGAGAGAGTGGGCGAGAGAGAGTGTGTGCGAGAGAGACAGAGTGGGCGAGAGAGAGAGAGTGGGCGAGAGAGAGTGGGTGAGTGAGAGAGAGTGGGTGAGAGAGAGAGAGTGGGCGAGAGAGAGAGTGGGTGAGAGAGAGAGTGAGCAAGAAAGAGAGTGGGTGAGAGAGAGAGTGGGCGAGAGAGAGAGAGTGGGCGAGAGAGATAGTGGGCGAGGGAGAGTGGACGGGAGTGAGAGTGGGCGAGAGAGAGATTGGGCGAGAGAGAGAGTGGGCGAGATAGAGTATGGGCGAGACAGAGAGTGGGTGAGAGTGAGATTGGACCAAAGAGAGAGTGGGTGAGAGAGAGTGGGCGAGAGTGTGACTGGGCGAGAGTGAGAGAGTGGGCGAGAGAGAGATTGGGAGAGAGTGGGCAAGAGAAAGTGGACGAGAGAGAATGGGCGAGAGAGAGTGTGGGCGAGAGGGAGACTGGGCGAAAGAGAGAGTGGACGAGACAGAGAGTGTGTGAGCGAAAGAGTGAGAGAGTGAGAGAGTGAGAGAGTGGGTGAAAGATAGTGTGGCCAAGAGAGAGAGAGTGGGCAAGAGGGAGTGGGTGAGAGAGAGTATGGGCGAGAGAGAGACTGGGCGAAAGATTGGGTGAGAGAGAGTGGGCGAAAGAGAGAAAGAGTGGGCGAGAGAGAGAGAGGGCGAGAGAGAGTGGGCGAGAGAGAGAGAGGGCGAGAGAGTGTGTGCGAGAGAGAGAGAGTGGGCGAGAGAGAGAGAGCGGGCGAGAGAGCACGGGCGAGAGAGAGTGGGCGAGAGAGAGTGTGTGCGAGAGAGACAGAGTGGGCGAGAGAGAGAGAGGGCGAGAGAGAGTGGGCGAGAGAGAGAGAGGGCGAGAGAGTGTGTGCGAGAGAGAGAGAGGGCGAGAGAGAGTGTGTGCGAGAGAGACAGAGTGGGCGAGGGAGAGAGAGTGGGCGAGAGAGAGTGGGTGAGTGAGAGAGAGTGGGTGAGAGAGAGAGAGTGGGCGAGAGAGAGAGTGGGTGAGAGAGAGAGTGAGGAAGAAAGAGAGTGGGTGAGAGAGAGAGTGGGCGAGAGAGAGAGAGTGGGCGAGAGAGATAGTGGGCGAGGGAGAGTGGACGGGAGAGAGAGTGGGCGAGAGAGAGAGTGGGCGAGAGAGAGAGTGGGCGAGATAGAGTATGGGCGAGACAGAGAGTGGGTGAGAGTGAGATTGGACCAAAGAGAGAGTGGGTGAGAGGGAGTGGGCGAGAGTGTGACTGGGCGAGAGTGAGAGAGTGGGCGAGAGAGAGATTGGGAGAGAGTGGGCAAGAGAAAGTGGACGAGAGAGAATGGGCGAGAGAGAGTGTGGGCGAGAGTGAGACTGGGCGAAAGAGAGAGTGGACGAGACAGAGAGTGTGTGAGCGAAAGAGTGAGAGAGTGAGAGAGTGAGAGAGTGGGTGAAAGATAGTGTGGCCAAGAGAGAGAGAGTGGGCAAGAGGGAGTGGGTGAGAGAGAGTATGGGCGAGAGAGAGACTGGGCGAAAGATTGGGTGAGAGAGAGTGGGCGAAAGAGAGAAAGAGTGAGCGAGAGAGAGAGAGGGCGAGAGAGAGTGGGCGAGAGAGAGAGAGGGCGAGAGAGTGTGTGCGAGAGAGAGAGAGTGGGCGAGAGAGAGAGAGCGGGCGAGAGAGCACGGGCGAGAGAGAGTGGGCGAGAGAGAGTGTGTGCGAGAGAGACAAAGTGGGCGAGAGAGAGAGAGTGGGCGAGAGAGAGTGGGTGAGTGAGAGAGAGTGGGTGAGAGAGAGAGAGTGGGCGAGAGAGAGAGTGGGTGAGAATGAAACTGGGCCAAAGAAAGTGTGTGTGAGAGAGAGTGGACGAGAGTGTGAGTGGGTGAGAGAGTGGGCGAAAGTGTGAGTTGGCGAGAGAGAGTGGACGAGAGAGAGAATGGGCCAGAGAGAGTGTGGGCGAAAGTGAGACTGGGCGAAATGTAGAGAGTGGGCGAGAGTGAGAGTGGGAGAGCGAAAGAGTGGGCGAGAGAGAGTGAGAGAGTGAGAGATTGGTGTCAGAGAGTGTGGGCGAGAGAGAGAGGGACTGGGCGAAAGATTGGATGAGTGAGAGTGGGCGAGAGAGAGAAAGAGTGGGCGAGAGAGAGAGAGGGTGAGAGAGAGTGGGCGAGAGAGAGAGAGTGGGCGTGAGAGAGCGGGCGAGAGAGAGAGTGGGCGAGAGAGGGTGTGGGCGAGAGAGAGAGGGTGGGCGAGAGAGAGATGGTGGGCAAGAGAGAGTGTGTGAGAGAGAGAGTGGGCGAGAGAGAGAGAGTGGGTGTGAGAGTGTGGGCGAGAGAGAGAGTGGGAGAGATTGAGAGAGTGGGTGAGAGAGAGTGGGCTAGAGAGAGAGTGGGCGAGAGAGAGTGGGCGAGAGAGAGAGTGGGCGAGAGAGAGAGTGAGTGAGCGGGAGAGAGAGTGTGGGTGAGAGTGAGAGGGGCAAGAGGGACATAGTGGGCGAGAGAGATAGTGGGCGAGAGAGAGAGTGGGCGAGAGAGAGAGAGTGGGCGAGAGAGAGAATGGGCAAGAGAGAGAGTGGGCGAGAGAGAGCGTTGGCGAGAGAGAGTGGGCGAGAGTGAGAGAGTGGGCGAGAGAGAGAATGGGCAAGAGAGAGAGTGGGCGAGAGAGAGCGTTGGCGAGAGAGAGTGGGCGAGAGTGAGAGAGTGGGAGAGAGAGTGGTCATGAGAGAGTGTTGGAGAGACAGAGAGTGGTTGAGAGAGAGAGTGGGCGAGAGAGATCGTGGGCGAGGGAGAGAGTGGGCGAGAGAGATCGTGGGCGAGGGAGAGTAGGCGGGAGAGAGAGTGGGCAAGAGAGAGAGTGGGTGAGAGAGAGAGTGGGCAAGAGAGAGAGAGGGCGAGAGAGATAGTGGGCGAGGGAGAGTGTGTGCGAGAGAGAGAGGGCGGGAGAGAGTGGGCAAGAGAGAGAGTGGGTGAGAGAGAGAGTGAGCAAGAAAGAGAGTGGTTGAGAGAGAGAGTGGGCGAGACAGAGAGAGTGGGCGAGAGAGATAGTGGGCGAGGGAGAGTGGACGGGAGGGAGAGTGAGCAAGAAAGAGAGTGGGTGAGAGAGAGTGTGGGCGAGAGAGAGAGAGGGCGAGAGAGTGTGTGCGAGAGAGAGAGAGTGGGCGAGAGAGAGAGAGCGGGCGAGAGAGCACGGGCGAGAGAGAGTGGGCGAGAGAGAGTGTGTGCAAGAGAGACAGAGTGGGCGAGAGAGAGAGAGTGGGCGAGAGAGAGTGGGTGAGTGAGAGAGAGTGGGTGAGAAAGAGAGAGTGGGCGAGAGAGAGAGTGGGTGAGAGAGAGAGTGAGCAAGAAAGAGAGTGGGTGAGAGAGAGAGTGGGCGAGAGAGAGAGAGTGGGCGAGAGAGATAGTGGGCGAGGGAAAGTGGACGGGAGAGAGAGTGGGCGAGAGAGAGAGTGGGCGAGAGAGAGAGTGGGCGAGATAGAGTATGGGCGAGACAGAGAGTGGGTGAGAGTGAGATTGGACCAAAGAGAGAGTGGGTGAGAGAGAGTGGGCGAGAGTGTGACTGGGCGAGAGTGAGAGAGTGGGCGAGAGAGAGATTGGGAGAGAGTGGGCAAGAGAAAGTGGACGAGAGAGAATGGGCGAGAGAGAGTGTGGGCGAGAGTGAGACTGGGCGAAAGAGAGAGTGGACGAGACAGAGAGTGTGTGAGCGAAAGAGTGAGAGAGTGAGAGAGTGAGAGAGTGGGTGAAAGATAGTGTGGCCAAGAGAGAGAGAGTGGGCAAGAGGGAGTGGGTGAGAGAGAGTATGGGCGAGAGAGAGACTGGGCGAAAGATTGGGTGAGAGAGAGTGGGCGAAAGAGAGAAAGAGTGGGCGAGAGAGAGAGAGGGCGAGAGAGAGTGGGCGAGAGAGAGAGAGGGCGAGAGAGTGTGTGCGAGAGAGAGAGAGTGGGCGAGAGAGAGAGAGCGGGCGAGAGAGCACTGGCGAGAGAGAGTGGGCGAGAGAGAGTGTGTGCGAGAGAGACAGAGTGGGCGAGAGAGAGAGAGTGGGCGAGAGAGAGTGGGTGAGTGAGAGAGAGTGGGTGAGAGAGAGAGAGTGGGCGAGAGAGAGAGTGGGTGAGAGTGAAACTGGGCCAAAGAAAGTGTGTGTGAGAGAGAGTGGACGAGAGTGTGAGTGGGTGAGAGAGTGGGCGAAAGTGTGAGTTGGCGAGAGAGAGTAGACGAGAGAGAGAATGGGCCAGAGAGAGTGTGGGCGAAAGTGAGACTGGGCGAAATGTAGAGAGTGGGCGAGAGTGAGAGTGGGAGAGCGAAAGAGTGTGCGAGAGAGAGTGAGAGAGTGAGAGAGTAGGTGTGAGAGAGTGTGGGCGAGAGAGAGAGAGACTGGGCGAAAGATTGGGTGAGAGAGAGTGGGCGAGAGAGAGAAAGAGTGGGCGACAGAGAGAGAGGGTGAGAGAGAGTGGGCGAGAGAGAGAGAGTGGGCGTGAGAGAGCGGGCGAGAGAGAGAGTGGGCGAGAGAGGGTGTGGGCGAGAGAGAGAGGGTGGGCGAGAGAGAGATGGTGGGCAAGAGAGAGTGTGTGAGAGAGAGAGTGGGCGAGAGAGAGAGAGTGGGTGTGAGAGTGTGGGCGAGAGAGAGAGAGGGAGAGATTGAGAGAGTGGGTGAGAGAGAGTGGGCTAGAGAGAGAGTGGGCGAGAGAGAGAGTGGGCGAGAGAGAGAGTGAGTGAGCGGGAGAGAGAGTGTGGGTGAGAGTGAGAGGGGCAAGAGGGACATAGTGGGCGAGAGAGATAGTGGGCGAGAGAGAGAGTGGGCGAGAGAGAGAGAGTGGGCGAGAGAGAGAATGGGCAAGAGAGAGAGTGGGCGAGAGAGAGCGTTGGCGAGAGAGAGTGGGCGAGAGTGAGAGAGTGGGCGAGAGAGAGAATGGGCAAGAGAGAGAGTGGGCGAGAGAGAGCGTTGGCGAGAGAGAGTGGGCGAGAGTGAGAGAGTGGGAGAGAGTGGGCAAGAGAGAGAGTGGGTGAGAGAGAGAGTGAGCAAGAAAGAGAGTGGTTGAGAGAGAGAGTGGGCGAGAGAGATCGTGGGCGAGGGAGAGAGTGGGCGAGAGAGATAGTGGGCGAGGGAGAGTGGACGGGAGAGAGAGTGAGCAAGAAAGAGAGTGGGTGAGAGAGAGAGCCGGCGAGAGAGAGAGTGGGCGAGAGAGAGAGTGGGCGAGAGTGAGATTGGACCAAAGAGAGAGTGGGTGAGAGAGAGTGTGCGAGAGTGTGACTGGGCGATAGTGAGAGTGTGGGTGTGAGAGAGTGGGAGAGAGTGAGATTGTGGGCGAGAGAGAGAGAATGGCCGAGAGAGTGTGTATACGAGAGAAAGTTTGGGTGAGAGAGAGTGGGCTAGAGTGAGAGAATGTGTGAGAGAGAGTGGGCGAGAGAGAGTGTGGGTGAGAGAGAGTGTGGGTGAGAGAGAGTGGGTGAGACTGAGACTGGGCCAGAGTGAGAGAGTGAGAGAATGGGTGAGAGAGAGAGTGGGCGAGAGAGAGAGTGGGTGAGCGTAAAACTGGGCCAAAGAAAGACTGGGTGAGAGAGAGTGGGCGAGAGTGAGACTGGGCGAGAGTCAGTGAGTGGGTGAGACAGAGAGTGGGCGAGACAGAGAGTGGAAGAGAATGAGAGAGTGGGCGTGGGAGAGAGTGGACGAGAGAGAGAGAGAGTAGGAGAGAGTAAGAGAGTGGGCGAGAGAGAGTGTGGGTGAGAGAGAGTATTGACCAGAGAGTGAGTGGGCGAGAGTGAGAGAGTGGGCGAGAGAGAGAGGGCGAGAGAGAGAGTGGGCGAGATAGAGTGTGGGTGAGACACAGTGTGGGTGAGAGTGAGACTGGACCAAAGAGAGAGTGAGTGAGAGAGAGTGTGCGAGAGTGTGACTGGGCGAGAGTGATAGAGTGGGCGAGAGAGAGAGTGGGTGAGAGTGAGAGAGTGGGCGAGAGAGAGTGTGTGCGAAGTGAGACTGGGCGAAAGAGAGAGAGTGGGCGAGATATAGAGTGGGTGAGCGAAAGGTTTGGGGAGAGAGAGAGTGAGAGAGTGGGTGAAAGATAGTGTGGCTGAGAGAGAGTGGGCAAGAGGGAGTGGGTGAGAGAGAATATGGGCGAGAGAGAGACTGGACGAATGATTAGGTGAGAGAGAGTGGGCGAGAGAGAGAACGAGTGGGCAAGAGAGATTGGGCGAGAGAGAGAGTGGGCGAGAGAGAGAGTGAGTGGGCGACAGAGAGAGTGTGGGTGAGAGTGAGAGGGGGGAAGAGAGACATAGTGGGCGAGAGAGAGAGTGGGCGAGAGAGAGTGGGCGAGAGTGAGAGAGTGGGTGAGAGAGAGTGGGCGAGAGAGAGTGGGAGAGAGTGAGAGAGTGGGTGAGAGAGAGTGGGCTAGAGAGAGAGTGGGTGAGAGAGAGAGAGTGGGCGTGAGAGAGCTGGCGAGAGAGAGAGTGGGCGAGAGAGGGTGTGGGCGAGAGAGAGAGGGTGGGCGAGAGAGAGATGGTGGGCAAGAGAGAGTGTGTGAGAGAGAGAGTGGGCGAGAGAGAGAGAGTGGGTGTGAGAGTGTGGGCGAGAGAGAGAGTGGGAGAGATTGAGAGACTGGGTGAGAGAGAGTGGGCTAGAGAGAGAGTGGGAGAGAGTGGGAGAGTGGGCGAGAGAGAGAGTGGGCGAGAGAGAGAGTGAGTGAGCGGGAGAGAGAGTGTGGGTGAGAGTGAGAGGGGCAAGAGGGACATAGTGGGCGAGAGAGAGAGTGGGCGAGAGAGAGAGTGGGCGAGAGAGAGAGAGTGGGCGAGAGAGAGAATGGGCAAGAGAGAGAGAGGGCGAGAGAGAGCGTTGGCGAGAGAGAGTGGGCGAGAGTGAGAGAGTGGGCGAGAGTGAGAGAGTGGGCGAGAGAGAGAGCGGGCGAGAGAGCACGGACGAGAGAGAGTGGGCGAGATAGAGTGTGTGCGAGAGAGACAGAGTGGGCGAGAGAGAGAGAGTGGGCGAGAGAGAGTGGGTGAGTGAGAGAGAGTGGGTGAGAGAGAGAGAGTGGGCGAGAGAGAGAGTGGGTGAGAGTGAAACTGGGCCAAAGAAAGTGTGTGTGAGTGAGAGTGGACGAGAGTGTGAGTGGGTGAGAGAGTGGGCGAAAGTGTGAGTTGGCGAGAGAGAGTTGACGAGAGAGAGAATGGGCCAGAGAGAGCGTGGGCGAAAGTGAGACTGGGCGAAATGTAGAGAGTGGGCGAGAGTGAGAGTGGGAGAGCGAAAGAGTGGGAGAGAGAGAGTGAGAGAGTGAGAGAGTAGGTGCGAAAGAGTGTGGGCGAGAGAGAGAGTGGGCAAGAGGGAGTGGGTGAGAGAGAGTGTGGGCGAGAGAGAGAGGGCGGGAGGGAGAGTGGGCAGGAAAGAGAGTTGGTGAGAGAGAGAGTGGGCGAGAGAGATAGTGGGCGAGGGAGAGTAGGCGGGAGAGAGTGTGGGCAAGAGAGAGAGTGGGTGAGAGAGAGAGTGGGCGAGAGAGAGAGAGTGGGCAAGAGAGAGAGTGGGTTAGAGAGAGAGTGAGCGAGAGAGAGAAAGCGGGCGAGAGAGAGAGTGGGCGAGAGAGATAGTGGGCGAGGGAGAGTAGGCGGGAGAGAGTGAGAGCAAGAAAGAGAGTGGGTGAGAAAGAGAGAGGGCGAGAGAGAGTGTGTGCGAGAGAGAGTGGGCGAGGGAGAGAGACTGGGCGAGAGAGAGAGTGGGCGAGAGAGAGAGTGGGCGAGAGAGATAGTGGGCGAGGGAGAGTAGGCGGTAGAGAGAGTGAGCAAGAAAGAGAGTGGGTGAGAGAGAGAGAGGGCGAGAGAGAGTGTGTGCGAGAGAGAGAGTGGGCGAGAGAGAGAGTGGGCGAGAGAGAGTGGGCAAGAGAGAGTGTGTGTGAGAGAGAGAGTGGGTGAGAGAGAGAGAGTGGGTGAGAGAGAGAGTGGTTGAGAGTGAAACTGGGCCAAAGAAAGAGTGGGTGAGAGAGAGTGGGCGAGAGTGTGAGTGGGCGAGAGAGAGTGGACTAGAGAGAGAATGGGCGAGAGAGAGTGTGGGCGAAAGTGAGACTCGGCGAAAGATAAAGAGTGGGCGAGAAAGAGAATGGGAGAGCGAAAGAGTGGGAAAGAGAGAGTGAGAGAGTGAGAGAGTCGGTGTGAGAGAGTGTGGGCAAGAGAGAGAGAGTGGGCAAGAGGGAGTGGGTGAGAGAGAGTATGGGCGAGAGAGAGTAGGCGGGAGAGAGAGTGGGCAGGAGAGAGAGTGGGTGAGAGAGAGAGTGGGCGAAAGAGAGAGTGAGTGAGAGAGAGAGTGGGCGAGAGAGAGAGAGTGGGCAAGAGAGAGAGTGGGTTAGAAAGAGATTGAGCGAGAGAGAGAAAGCGGGCGAGAGAGAGAGTGGGCGAGAGAGATAGGGGGCGAGAGAGATAGTGGGCGAGAGAGTGGGCGAGAGAGTGTGTGAGAGAGAGAGTTGGCGAGAGAGAGAGAGTGGGCGAGAGAGATAGTGGGCGAGAGAGAGTGTGTGAGAGA